>NC_090928.1:1201893297-1202193297 GCF_040938575.1 Ambystoma mexicanum | reverse complement strand
CATTCCTTTTCCTCATGCATAGGTATTCTTGGCCTGAATAGAAACTCATCGGGGGTTCTCATGGTTTTGTCTGCAAGGCCTGGTAGCCCTGCCATTAGTATATGCACTCAATATGCAAATGTTTCTGGTTCTAATGGAACAGCTCTCATAGCCATTCGTCCTGCGTATGCTCTAATTATTTCGCATATGTTCAAATAATGCATTCCTGGAGTTGAACATACTATGCCCTTCTACGTGAATGAAATTGTCATGTTTAACGTCATCATTAGGTCTCGTCCCAATATATTTACTGGGGTCTGCTGTGAATGCAGTAGTGGCACGTTCATGTCACATTCCCCTATAGAAACTGGAAGTTCATTTGTAAAAGGAACACGACTTGTTGCTCCTGTGAAGCCCTGAGAATTTATGGCATCGCCGGACAAAGAAAACTTGCCTTCACGTATACCCGAGCGTGTTGCACCTGTGTCAAATAAGAAGGAATATTCTTTATCCCCTATAACGACATCTACCCTTGGTTCCTCGTGAGTGTTTGGTGTCACTGATAGGATAGAAACCATCAGGTTACCCAGTGAGCTGTCCTAATCCATACATAACTTTGTCCCATGCTGAGTGAATGGACTTCCTCCATCACCAGTGTTATTTCTCATTCCAGAATTCAGTACCTGTCCTGTTATCTGTGACAGTTGCATCAGTGACGGTTGAGACAGTCCTTGCGGAAAGTCATATTCTGAGGTTGCAATATTTCCTGTACTCCCAGCACTTGCTGCTGCACCGTGTGATTTTGTGCAACTCCATTTCTGCCCTGCTGGAAAAATATGGGTGGATTCACCATCCCTACTCTTGTTCGTTGGTCGTTTTGCACCATACCTTAACTTCTGCATGTGTGTGCCAGATGCCCTGTCATTCCACACGTCCAACATATTGGCGGTACTCTGATTATTTGCCCATTCGACATGTCCTGATTGCCGTTTTGCATGTTTTGGAAACCTCCCTAATTACTCTGGAAACCTCCTTGATTACTCTGCCATCCTCTTCCTCCAAAGCCTCTCCCCCTTAGGTAGAACCTGTTATTGCCTTGATCACACTGCCCCTGATTATTGGCCTGCTGCATGTTTGATCCATCTGTGCTAGTTATCATTGCCCCTTCAATGGCATATTTTGACAATTTTGTCTGCACTAAATTTGCTTCCTCAGCTTTTCGTGCAGCCTCTTTTTTGTGATTTTACTCTTGCAGCAGCCTGCAGTAGTGTGCTATGGTCAACTGTATTTCAGATCACGGTTCGGCCTCAATTGCTACCAATTTCTTGAGGTACTTCTGTACCTGATCTGGCAGCCTTGGCATAATATATGGTAAAACACGGGTATGGATTTCCCCCAAGATTCGTGAGTTTCCATCACCCATGCCTCTTAGAAATTCTGAATGTAAAGCAAAGGATCTTCTGACTCCTTCATTTTACGTGTCATTATAGCTCCCATATCAAAATTATCCGGATATAGCAATCGTAATGCTTTCCTAACCACAGCTCTGCAATTATTAAATGGCGCTCCATCATGCGCATTATTAACTATCGTCACGCCAGGGTAACCTGCATGTGGCCACACATCGTCAGCTCTATCACCAAGTATGATGATTAAAAGATCCTTAATATCCCTTATAGCTAACGTGTTCCCTCCCGTTATTTTTTCTAACTCATGTATCCATTTTCCGGCTCCCGATGTTAACATTGGAAGCTTATATTTCAGATTTTCTCGATCCATGTGTGTGCAGGTTATATACTGTGGCCTTGTTTCTCCTTTTTCGAGCAACGGGAGTTGTAGCACATGGCACTCCTTTTCTTCTCTCATTATTTACCTATCCACTGCAGGGGTAATAGTCCTGCATCGTCGTCTACCTGGCAATGTCCTTAGTCTGCTCATATAAGGTGGTGGAGACTATCCCCTCTGACCGTAAAATACTCCTTCGTGTTGGTCTGAATTTGTGGTTGACTCTGATGCCTTAGGTGCAGATCCACTAGAATCTGACCATCTTATTCCTTTTCCTACAGAGAAGCATTTTTCGCGTCTTCTCTCTTCTTCTTTTTCCTCATAGTCCTCTCTTTCTGCGTCTGATATTGTCGGTGCCCAACTCGTGCAACTCCTCTCATCTTCCTCATTCCTATTTAGCGTCATCCTATTTAAGGATAACTCTCAATTTTTGCTACTTCGGGAGGCATCCTCAGTGTCATACAAACTGAGTGCTCTCCAATGCACGTCATTCCTTTTTTCTTGGAGTACTTGTTCTAGCCCCATTTCGTCATATATTCTATCGATCGTCTCTCCGAGGCTTCTGGTGTCGAAGTCATCGTCCATATTTGCCTTAGACATGCCTAGTACTGAATCATACTGAGGAAAGAAATCTTCTACGTGTTCCCAGTCTACTACTGGATCAGGTTTTTAACCTCTCTCTCCAGATATTCAAGATCTCGTGTTCTCTGTCTTTGCTTACGTTCTATGTCGTCATCAAACACTCTACGCTTCCTCGCTTCCTCTCTGACCCTATCTTCTTTCTGTTTCTTTGCATCTCTACGTTCATTTGCCCTTTGTATTTCCTCATCCCTTTGTCTCTTTATTCTCTTCTGCTGTATTTTTTGTTCTTCTTCTACTATTCTCCTTTGTTCTTGCCTGACCTGATCATTACTTGTTCTCTGTTTATGATCACGTTTCCATTCTTGCTCTTCGCGATACAACTGCTCTCGTCTCTGTCTATTTTTTTCCTGATTCTTTCGTCTCTCAATCCTTTTTCCTTTTCCTTCTCTTTCCTTTTTGAATTGTCTGGCTTTCCCTTTTGCCTCATGTCCTCAATGCCTTTACCATCGAGTTTCAATAGAATTAGACCTCCCATCCATTTGTTCTGTCTGAATGCCATCCCATCAGTTCTGTCCTCATCTCCTTTCCATCTATTTCCCTCTCTATCTGTATCTAGAGATGTACTTGGTTGTGCCTGGTCTCCTTATTCATTCTCACAGGACTTTGGAGGTGATATCTCTGTCTCTATCCTTCTCTGGGTTTTCATCACTACTTTGCGTAGGTGACTCATATGACGGGTTGCTATATCCCGTAGCTGCTTTAAGTTCCCTCAATGGGTATAATCCTTCTCCTTTACTGGCTTCGCTTTTTATTTCAGACGGGGCGGGTGGCATATGTTAAGTATACAATCTAACGGTGGTTCCTCCTCCTTTTCCTCTTGGTACATCTTCCAAAGTTCTAAACTGGATAGGCGCTTTTCTAACTATTTGCCAGTGTACGTGGCGTGCAAATATGTCGTCATGTGTTGCAGGATCGTTTTAGATAGCGATCTGCCCTGGGGCCATGGCATAAACATTTTGTGGGAGGTTCCTTTAACCCATTCTGCACTGTACTTTTTCAGCTTAGGTGCATGTTTCGGCAGCTGTTTGCACAAGTGTACTAACGGTGTAACGTCTTCCATGCTTAAATCTGTTTATCTTCTCCTCATATAACACTTTGTTATGCTTTACTTTTCTTAAACAAATCAACAATATGAACGAGCAGCAATCGTCGAAAGCTCCAATTCCTTTTTTTCACAAAAATTTCTTTTTTACTTTTTGAAACACCAACCATCAATTCATATCATACAACATTGTGGCTAAACAATTGCACACTTTTCATGCTAATTCCCCAAAAATGTTCTCAACTCATGATGTCAGAAAAAAAAGACAAACACAAAGCATACGTAACGGACTAGACAGACTCTTGCCGGCTACATGAATCTCATGCCCCTATCACTATTCCGACATGGAATGTAAGCCCATCCCTTTCAAAGCACCTTTTTAATCGTTTTGGTCTCCTATAGCATCCTATTAATTCCGGACTTTGAATGCAGGCTTCTTCTAGCACAATATTAAAGCGGAGGAATCTGGGCGTATCCTGAGCTCGGATATCCTCCCGGTACCTCTCTATTGCTCGGGTACCCTCGAGTCAATATTTCTTTCCCCTTATATATACATTGTACACTTACTCTGATGTTATTTTTGTCCCACCTCCCTCTGTTACGTTCCGTTACTTGTTCTAAGACATACACATTTTTGCCAAAGTATTTAGTCTTTTTCACTCACCATTTGCATTTTTTTCCTCTCTGGATGCTTGGGATCGCCACCTTCGTTACTGCCTCTCCTTGCAGTTTGCTCGATCAGCTGCTTGTAGAAGTGGGAAAGGGTTTGTGGGGGAAAGCACAGGTTCCTTCAGACCTCAACCTGTAGGGTTTTCACTTAGACCATCAACTATCTACGGGGAGCCTTTCGGTCTACTTAGCCTAATGGCAAAGGACTCTTGATATTGCCGAGGACCTAGAGTTACTTATGTCGACTGTCAATGGGTGTCTTATCTAATCGATAATCGAAAAGCATCCTCTGCTACCGAGTGTGCAGTAGGACCCCAACCGGCCCATAGAGCTGGGGGTTTCCCAAGAACACATTACGATGAGCAGCAGCACCCTTGAGATGGATGGGGATGCAGATTAATACTCTTGCATCAAATCAATAATGACAACTCGATAGTTTGGCAAAGCGAGTCTGTTTAATGGCAAGTACAAAAAACAGGGAGTTCATGAATATCAACAATCGCTCGATCTTCCTTCTCGCTTCAACTCCAATTAATTTCTGAAAAAACATAATTTATACCAAAAACTCATCATCACTGATGTGTAACTCTTAAAATCTGGCATGCAATCCTATTGGTTCTAGGAAGGTCACTTTAAAATAGGTACTATATCTGCATATGGTAATGGGGAGTGGGGATTGGATAAACACTGTCAGGTGGGGCATCTAAGCCTTTCCTTCAAAATGGCTACTGTAAACATCACTAAAAGTACGACGTCTCATTGGTTCTGCTAACTATAGGACCCTATATCACTTGGTCCACTATGATTGGGTTGGCATCAACCCCACTCATACTTTTCCACTTGCTAGCAGTGTGCAGAATAGCAGCCAGATGCAGGGAGTTTGTCTGCACCCCCATCTTCACTCCAATTATTGCTACAATCAATCATCACCTCAGTGGTCATGTGTCAATTATTTCTTTGTAGTTGGCCTCAAAATTGTTTCTTGGTCTGGAAAAGTTAAGACATCTGTGCATGGCACAAGTCCATGCGTAGGTGTGAAAGTTTCATCCCTTGTCGCTCGTCTGGTCACGAGATTCCAACACCGTGAAATCGTCTTATGCTCCATGTAATTTGTGTATTTGATTTAATTCTGCCAGCCATCTGTGGCTTATCTTGACCTTTCTGAACAGGATACTCTGTTCTTCTTTTCATAAATTGTATCCATTGTTGGTCTATTTCAGCTGATACAACCTTGGCACAATTTGCCTTCGTCTAAGTTTCTCTCCATTTTTAATTCTTGATTTGTTTGCTGCAAAGTTCTCCTCTTGAGACCTTTAGTAACCTTCAGTCGATTCTGCTCTTGTGCATAGTGGAAGTACACTTATATAAAATGCTCCTTTTGAGGTAGATATGTATAGGTGGCGCTGGCCGCAATCTATCTTACTACTAAGCATAAGCAAGCCTCACAAATTCTTGCTTCTTGCAGTTCCTTGCATATGTACACGTTTAAACTAACTGAATATCTTCATCGTGCATGTGGCGTAATTTCTGACATCTTTGACATCGATTATTTCACTTTAGGCTCAGGAAATCAGTTATCCATGGTGTTTCTTCACTTTTCATCATTCCCAGGTCATTATATCTTCTATATATGAGTCAGTCCGTGTTCTTGTGAGGTCCCCATTCATCTTTCTTTAGTATCTTTTTAGCTTCTTCAGGGATTGCATTCTGACAATCTTCATTCTGTCTCATTTGTCGATATGGTTTTCTCAATGGGTACCTTACTGTCAAAGTTTTCTTAGTTGTCGCTACTTCAACAGGTGCTGTTCCTCAGATAGGTACTGGACAGAGCCCAACTGCGGCCCTCTGCTGGTTTATTTGCTCATCATACATCACATTTCTGCGTAAATGTTCTTGGTACTTCAAAATGGGCGGTTGGAGTGTGAATCAAGCTTGGCACCTCCTGTACACTCCTACAATTACTTTAGCTAAAATCCGATTTTGCCACAAACGGTACATTTCTACAGTTGGAATCTCTTAGCAAATCATATACACAGGTTACATATTTTGTGTAGAGCATAGCACTCCAACTCTTCAATCTGTGAGACATTGTTTCGCCCTTCTAATACTTTTTGGTAATTTTGAGTATGAACGATGAGGCCTAAAATTCAATAGCTTTATTATCATAAGAGATGTAAGTATAAAAATGTACTTGGCATCATGGATACTTTCCTTGTAATCCCTGATTCTTTGCCATTTCTATTCCCAAGGGGTCAGTAAATTCTACCATGTCTTAAATGAAAGCCCATAAAATCACTTTTAAACTGTGAAATGTTCACATTTTTACTAAGTCTTGCTGCAGAGATAAAAGTCTTTACATTTTTATTCATGAATAGTCTTTTGTAACAAATTGCAGTCCTTTTTCCCCCATATTTGGGAATAGCTTACAAGCTACCCCCCTGAAGGGCAGGGGGGTCATGGAGATCTCCTCTGAAGCCTCCTGTAGAAATCACAAATGTGTGTGACTTTATTTTCACATATCCTTGTCCTGGAAATTCCATTGTCAGTGGGTTCAGCCCAGACCAGATTCTGTCCAACCTAGTAATTATCACAGAGGTGTTAGTATCTACTGAGAGGCCCTTTTGTTTCTGTCATTCTCTAAGCAGAAACCTGAAAGTTTATGGTGGTTCCCTTTCATGGGGGAAGCTTTAGCTATGCCAACTGGAATAACCTGTTTTGGAAGCTTGCAAATCTAGCCAAGGCAATTTAGAACCTTTATTTGCTCATATTAGGTCATGAATTAAAACAAACCTGTGGAATAAAATAGCCCATGTGTGTATTTTCACAAGCAATAAAAGCCTTCAGGTTGCTAGGTACTGGCAGGCTTTCATTCAACAGTGGTACTTTTTAAAAACAGGCATGTTTCTCCTTTAGTTTTGCAAAGCCCATTTTTTTACACATGTGGTGAAAAGCTGGCATTTCTTTGTAAATTTGGTTTTGCATCTCCATCAGATTCCCACACTGTTCTGCAGCCAAAGTTATTTTATGTATGCAAGAGTTTTGTTAGAAGCACAGATGCACTGAAAATGACATGGCTCAGATAGCTGGAGTTCCTTTGAACTAATGATCTTTGATACATTGTGAATAAAATGAACGTGTTTTCCCGTGCGGGTAAAAGTGGAGTTCCTTGTTGATTTTTCTCAGAGTTGGTTTGACAGGGCCTGTCATTCAGAAATTATGCTTGGTTTTGCTGAAGCACAATGGGGTATACTGAGCATGGTAGGGCCATATTAATAACAGTGGTATAAGGAAGAACAGATGGAAAAAGCATCAGAGCAGCATATTTTAAAGGTGAAAAAGTCTCCTTTTAAATGAGAATTTTGGGCTGTCAGCAAAGCAGTGCTGACTTTTTACTCTATTTCTTTTGTACATGTAAGAACACACTGGCACGCTCCGTCAGTGTGTCCCCCTTGTTCCATCCTGCCCAATGTGTGCTTGGCAAGACGGTGCATCCTTCTTTTTGTTGCTGCAAAATGCAGTTTTAAGGCCATGGTGCCAGCACAATAATTTTGCTGTTTCTGTGCAAAATGCAGCTTGTTATTGGCAAAATTCTGTTCAGTGGGTCAATGTAGCCCACAATACTAGTCGAGATGGCACTGTGTGGTGCCGCCTTCCACCTCCTTGCGGAGCTAGATTCCCGTATCCCTTTTCACCTTGTAATCTCTAACTGCCCTTATTGTCCACATGCAGAAAGAAAAGAATAGGTTAAACTCAAGAACTCTCCCTCTATTAATATGAACTTTCGCCCCTCTAGTTTCTCTTCGTTCAATCCCCCCTATCCCGTTATCTGACTCCTTACACTACTTTTCCATTTCCTCCCCTATAGCTTTTTAATGTCACTCGCACGTAATACTCACGTGTCCGTCTTGATCGAGACGCTCCGGACCCGGTCTTTCAAGGCACCGCCCTGCACTCAATGGCCGCACCCAGCTCCGGCGAGCGGTACGGTGGGTTTTTGCACAGCCGGCACCCGTCCACCTTCTCGCCCTACTGCGTGCGCATGTCTAGGTGTACTGGTTGCCATAGGCGGGCAGCTCTTTGAGGCGGCGCGCCCTGGGTCTACGCTGTGGCCGGGGATGTCTCGTGCCAGAAGGAACAGAAGGACAAAATCACATCCAGGGGTCACCAAATGAAAGTGAGAGTCCCCCAAAATGCAATCAAAACTCCCCAATGAGAGTCAATAATGGACACACCCCAGGACGGATTGAGACCGAGACCAAGTGCGGGTGAAAGTAAAAGTAAAGTTCATCTAAAGCCAAAATAGGGCAAGCAGAGAACTCTGCAAACTCTGAGAGCGCTCTGCCCAACATCACTCTTACGGTACTTTAAAAAGGGTTACAACAGCAACAGAAAAGGCAGGGTATGAAATCAACTCGGTACCAACACTTTTACGAACAAATGCAAGGCAAGTAATGCAGAGTCTACTGTAGATCGCAAAGTTCAGAAGCCAGGCCCACTCGGAGAGAGGCAAGGCGATATGTCCCAAAAAGTATCACAGTGGAAATGCACTTCGAGTCTTTGGCGCAAATTGTCACAGAAAGATTGGACCAGTTCAGAACAGAAAGTTAAGAAGGCTTGGAGGCGACCCAATGGAGAGGCGAGGATTAAGACACCTCACGCTAACCGACACAAGGGAAGCCAGGCGGACACGGTACCTTGTATGTGGAGGCAGTTGTTCCTGGTGGTGGATGCAAGTCGGGGCTTTGCCAACAGAAGAGATGCTCTCGTCGTCGAAGGAAAGTTGAAGATCGTTGCACCACCAGGGAAGAGACCAGCCGCGGATTGCTCGGTCACAAGGCACCACCTTTTGGTCACAGTATGGGCTAGTGGCTATCCGGTTGCCGGGGTGCTCAGCATGGGCAATTCGACCACTACGCCCTGGAAGCGAAGAAAAAGCAAAGGGGACTGGTTGTTCCCACCAGTCAAGGGAAGAAGACTCTCCAGCCGGGAGATCTCCTCTGTCGTTGGGAAGTGGTGAGTCGGTTCAGCAGGGCTCCACCGGAGGTGTCGTCATTGCAGGTCGGCTCAGCTTTACCCTCGTCGGCTTCTTAGGTCCTGTGGCGACTTCTCAAGATCCAGTCCCAAAAGCCCTGCTTTTATGCAGAAAACCCCCATTCATTCAGCCTAGCTGTCAATCAAAACACGCTAAGTGGTGAGCGGGGTGGCTCACCACTTGGGCCAATCACACCAGAGGGCGACTTGAGTTGGCAAGGCAACTCAGTCCAGGGTGCCTAAACCCCCTCCCACACCTCCTGAGGTACCCAGACAGAATGGCACCACTTTGGAGGGCCTCTGTACAGAAGCCCGCCAAAAGTGGAACAAAGGGCTCAACCTTTGGTTTAGGAGTCACAGAGACGAACACAGACGCCATTTTAAAAAACAAGTTTTGCCAGAAAATACCAACCGATAGATTTATTTAAGATAAATAAACCGGTGGTATGTTAGAGATTAACGAGAAAAAGTATTAACCTCCAACAATGGGAAGAATCCCAAAGGGTTATATTCGGGGTCGAATATAACGAGTAGTTTCCACTGCCACCAGCCAAAACTCGACGAGGGGGGACGGGACAGTGCCCCCTCGAATAACAGACCCAGGGGTAATCGAATTACCCCTACTAGTACGTCCACAATAGGATGGTTTATACTAGTTCTGTTGGTAAATTTAGGTCTAGTAAAGCCAATGGTGACTTTACATGCCTTGGGAGACAGTAGTCGGTCCCAGGGTATGGAGTCTATGGTGGGGATCCTCTAGGACGCCCCAGTGTTACGGCATGGAGGGTGCGGTGTAACACACATAGAAAAACACATGAGACCCTATGGAGTAAAAGTCCCCATAGCCCATAGAACACATTGACATTCAAAGGAATTAACCACATTCATGTCCAAGAGTGGGAGAAAAAGAGTCTCACTCTTGGCAGGATGGAAAAAAACAAACTCCAGAAATCCAGCAAAGCTGCTGGGGGACTCACTAGGTTAGGAAATTCAACCTAAACAGAGAATTCTCCCTAACACTCACCCCCCCCAAGACTAAGGGACAGGAGGATTTAATCCACTCCTGGATGAATCTCATACCTCTAGTCGATGACATACATCCTAGAGAGACCATCAGCATTTTGGTGGTGACACCCTGACCTGTGCTCAATGGTGAAATCAAACCCTTGCAGGCAGATCGACCATCTCAGTAGTTTTGGGTTGTCCCCTTTCATTTGCATTAACCATCTCAAGGGTTGGTGGTCAGTCTGAATGACAAAAGTAGAACCATACAAGTATTGGCTAAACTTCTTCATAGCCCACACGATAGCAAAGCATTCTCTTTCAATTGTTGCCCACCTTGTTTCAGGATCCTTCAGCTTGCGGCTGATGAAGCAAATGGGGTGCTCCCTACCTTTCCCATCCAGTTGACTGAGTACGGCACCTATTCCTACATTTGAAGCATCTGTCTGCACAATGAAAGTTTGGTGGTAATCAGGAGCTCTGAGTACTGGGGCTTGGCAAAGAGCCTTTTTCAGGTTTTCAAAAGCCTGATTGCCCTCCTCGTTCCATCTGACCTTTTTAGGAAATTTGGGAGAGGAGATGAGTTTCAGAGGAGAAGCTATGGTCCCATAGTTCTCAATGAAATTCCTGTAATACCCAGTGAGGCCTAGGAAGGCTCTCACTTGGGTCTGAGTAATAGGTGTTGTCCAATTTTGCACAGCTTCAATCTTACTGAGCAAAGGCCTTATTTCTCCACCTCCTACCTCATGTCCAAGATAGACTACCTTACTCTGTCCAATTTGGCATTTACTCACCTTTATGGTCAGATTGGCTCGTCCAAGAGTCTGCAAAACATCTCTCAGGTGGGTTACATGTTCTTCCCAGGAATTGCTGAACACTGCTATGTCATCCAAGTATGCCATGCAGAAGTCCTCCATCCCATTCAGAACCTGGTTTACCATCCGTTGAAATGTAGCAGGTGCATTTTTCAATCCGAAAGGCATTACCTTAAACTGGTATAAGCCAACGGGGGTAGAAAATGCAGTTTTCTCCTTAGCATGGTCTGTCAGGGCTATTTGCCAATAGCCTGACGTCAAGTCAAATGTGCTGAGGAACTTGGCTGCGCCGAGTTTATCCACCAACTCATCTGTTCTTGGAAAAAGGGTGGGCATCAGTCTTGGTGACTGCATTAAGAGCTCTATAATCCATGCAGAATCTAAGTTCTTTAGATCCGGCCTTTGGAACTAACACAACTGGGCTAGACCATGGACTAGTAGAGGGCTCTATTACCCCGAGATCAAGCATCTTGCTGACCTCACCTTTGATGTGGGTTCGTACGTTTTCTGACATTCGGTATCCTCTGCTTTTGACTGGCAGACAGTCACCAGTGAGTATGTCATGCTGGCCCCAAGGGGTCAAGCCTGGTGAAAGCGAGAACAGAGAGGCAAACTGATTCAACATAGATTTGCACTCTTCTTGTTGCTCAGGTGTCAGATTTGAAGAGAGATTTACTCCTTCAATTTTTTCGTCTAAAGCTAAGCCTCTGAGGAGATCCTTAAGAGCTTCACTCTCTTCTTCTTCCTCTGATGATGCTAGAAGCAACGCTCCTACATCAGGTCTTGAGACATACGCTTTGAGTCGGTTGGTGTGGAAGACTGTCGGAGCCTCCTTGGGATTGCCCAAGTCCACCAGATAGTTGACCTCTCCGAGTTTACCCACAACTATGAAGGGTCCCATCCATTTTTCTTGCAAGGCCCTCTGCCTTGTTGGGATCATAACGAGAATGAGCTGGTCTTGAGCGAACTCAACCATGTTAGCCTTTTGATCATGCCAGTGCTTGACCAATGCTTGTCCAGCTTTCAATTATCGCTTGCTTCTGTCATCATGTGCGACATTCTCCTCCGGAGACCTATCACGTAGTCAGTCACTCTGACTGGCTTGGAGGAAGGAGCACTCTCCAACCACTCCTTAATCAGGGCCAATGGACCTCTGATGGGATGACCATAGAGAAGCTCAAAGGGAGAATAACCTACTCCCTCCTGAGGGACCTCTCTATAAGCAAAGAGAAGGCATGGCAGTAGAAGGTCCCACTTACGCTTAAGGGGTTCTTCTAAAGCACCTATCATGCTCTTCATGGTTTGGTTGAACCGTTCTACCAACCCATTGGTTTGGGGGTGGCAGGCTGTTGAGAACTTGTAAGTAACTCCACAGGTTTTCCACATGGCTTTCATTTAGTGGGACATAAAGTTTGACCCCCTGTCAGAGATTACTTCCTTAGGAAACCCGACCCTGGTAAAAATACCAAGGAGGGCCTTAGCCACAGCCGGAGCTGTAACAGTCCTCATAGGAATTGCCTCAGGATACCTAGTAGCATGGTCTACTACAACAAGTATAAACCTGTTGCCTGAGGAGGTTGGAGGATCAAGGGGACCAACAATGTCAATCCCTACTCTCTCAAATGGGACTCTCACAACTGGGAGAGGCACTAAAGGTGCCACATTCTTGGAGCCAACCTTACCAGAGGTCTGGCAGGTGTGGCAGCTCCTGCAGTGTTTTTCTACTTCGGCCCCCATCTTCGGCCAATAAAAGTAGAGAGAGCCTTTCTTTAGTCTTCTTGAAACTCAAGTGACCAGCCAAAGGAATCTCGTGGGCTAACTGCAAGAACTGTGGTCTGTTCTCTTGGGGTACTACAAGTCGTTTGTAGTTTCCAGGTGCAGACTCGGTCGGTTCACTGTAGAAGAGGCCATATTCCCAGTGCAACCTGTATTTCCCAGGCTCTTGCCCTTCAGCCTGAGCGTCTGCCTGGTGGCAAAGACCTTCCAGAGTTGCACATTCTCTCTGTCCCTAACTGAAGTCTGCCCTGCAGGGTCCACCTTCTGCCAGTAAAGACTGCAGCTCAGGATGGTCAACAGGATCCAGATCTCCAATGAGTTCCTGGCCTTCCATTAGCTCCTCTTCAGAGTCTAATTCTACCACACAGAGTTGTACCTCCCTCTCAGCCTCAGCTGGAGGGGAGTTATGGGTGTAACTTTGGACAACCGCGGGGAAGACCTTGTTGGCTGCACTGAAATGCGGGCTGCTGGTTTCGGTATAGAAGTCTTAGGTTTCCCTTTCGCTTCTGATTTCTTGGATACAGCAGCTGACAATTCCAGTGGAGCAGGAGTGATATCTTTCTTCATCATCTCCTGGAGAGTACCTCGCATGGTTCTCTCCCTTGCAGGTCTGGTTAGCTCCTGTAACCGTTTACTAGGAGGTCTGGGGGTATGTGACACAACTCCGAGAGTTTTCAAATCGTTACCCAACAGAACGTGTCCTGGTACCTCACTCTGTATGCTGGCAGGTATCTTCACAGTCATGTCGTTACACTGGATGAGAACTGGTAATTGGGGAAGCATCTGCACAGGCCCTCCAGCTAACTTGGTGAGGCATTTGGGTGCCTTAGAAACATCCTCAGCCTGAAAAAAAGATTTATCCACCACAGTTATGCTGGCCCCAGTGTCCCTAATGGCAGGAGTCTCCTGACCATTCACCTGGACACTGTCCTTATAATACTCTTTAGTATTATCGGGGATAGAATTATAGACATCTAAATTCTGTTGTTCCCACAACCCCAGAGATACTAAAGAAACACTGGCTGAGACTCCAATGGGTTCATCAGCTAGCAGTAGAAAGTTTCCACTTGCCATTTGGACTTCCTCCTCTGGAGCGAAGGCTAAGGAGACAAGCTGGACCCCTGAAGGTTTACCCTTACATCTGGGATCTCCTTTCACGTGGTCAGTCGAGCCACAAACAAAGCATTTACCGAATGCTTTCTGGAATGGTGGCTTGTTCTGGCCTCCTTCCGGTTTGGCACCAGAAGACACACTATTCTGCTGCGGTTTTCCTTGTGGCTTACCCTTCTGGTTTTGTTTGGGGCCCTCTTTGGAATTTGAGTTAATCGAATTCTCTTTTGAGTCTTTTTTAGGCTGTTTTCCCTCATCCTTTTTCTGAGTTGCCCCAGAATCCTTATGAGTAGCCCTGTTGGCAACCCACAAGTCAGCAGCCTTAGCTAGCTTCCTGGAATCCAATTCCTTCGAATCAGCCAAGTGCTGTCTGAGCTCAGGAGAACAGGCATCATAAATAGACTCCAACATAAAATGATTCTTCATACCCTCATAAGTGCTCACTTTGTAACCCTTAATCCATCCCTCTAAGTTTTTCAACCCTTCACTCACCCAGGTAGCCCAAGGGGTACCATCATGCTTTTTGAGGGTTCTAAACCTCTTAAGATACTGGGAAGGGGTCTTCCCAAATCTAGCTATCAAAGCTAGTTTCACACTTTCGTACACTTTCCTATCCTCCTCCCCCAACTCCATTACCACATCAGTTGCAACAGGGGGGAGCCTAGAGAACAGCCAGGTAAGCAACTCATTACCTGTGATGTTCTGGAGCCCATGATTGTACTCAAACAAACTCAGCCAATCCAACACATCCAACTTTGGTTCATACATACCAATTAATTCCTTCGGCATCCGGGGTCTTTTGGGACTGGAACTTCTAGAGGAGCCAGAGACAGAAGCAGTTTAGACAGACAACTTTTTCATTTCTAACTCATGCTTGAGCTCCATTTCTCAGAGCCTAAGAATTTGTTGCATTTCTTGGTGTTTCTGTTCAGTTTGAGCAGTAAT
Organism: Ambystoma mexicanum; assembly: GCF_040938575.1. Lineage (NCBI taxonomy): Eukaryota > Metazoa > Chordata > Amphibia > Caudata > Ambystomatidae > Ambystoma > Ambystoma mexicanum. The sequence goes on along the minus strand of NC_090928.1, from coordinate 1,202,178,501 downwards.
CCTTCTGAATTCCAAGTCTATTTTTATTTTTTCTAGTTCAAGGATTTGAGGACTTAGTGTGGGACCTGTTATAGGCCCTGTAGGTACAGCTGGTAAGGCAGACAGAGGGGCAGGGGAGACAGTTTCGTTAGCCTCTCCTTCCTCTTCAGCCTCTTCATCACTATCATCAGAACTTTGATTAAGATCAACACCATTACTGTTATCTACATTTGCTGGAGAAGTTGGTTCCTCTGAACCAGTACCCAGACTTTGGTTTTCCAGCAATCTCGCTATCAGTTCTACTTTCTTGCCTCTTGCAGAAAGATTATCTTGTCTACAGAGGGCTCGTAAACTCTCAGTATTTTCACCTGACAAGGATTTTTGACTGTAAACTTCCATAGTAGACATGTTTTTGAAAGTTGCTTTTAGTGCTAAGCTTTATGGTTAGTTATCCTAAAGTGTTGAAAAGCACTCTGAACGGTATACTCAATATAAATCCCACCGCTGTACACCAGTGTTAGGCGGAAACCTGTGCAGTTCCCTCTGGGACCACTGCAAAAGATTTAGGACTACAGGTGTTTGGCAGTAAACCCACTTGGTAGCAGTCTGTACCACACAGATTCACTTGGTAGCTGTGGCTGAGCAGTCAGACTTCCCTCAAGAAGAGTTAGGCAGTATGTGGAGTATACAAAATAGGGCAATTTACACAGTAGAACAAGCAAACACGGAACAAGGCTTCGGTGTAAAGATATATAGTTATTTATTTATAAAAACACATCTATGGAAAACACACTGGCACTAATACGGCACACAACTTCAATCACAATTACTATAACTAAATCAATCCCCCTAACAATAGTTCGACAAGTCTAGGTTCAACGGCACCACTTATTTGCAGACAGAGGTGAATGCTTTAACCTAGTATTCGTTAGGACGGGAGAGAAAAGGCAGGGTATGAAATCAACTCGGTACCAACACTTTTACAAACAAATGCAAGGCAAGTAAGGCAGGGTCTACTGTAGATCGCAAAGTTCAGAGGCCAGGCCCACTCAGAGAGAGGCAAGGCGATATGTCCCAAAAAGTATCACAGTGGAAATGCACTTCGAGTTTTTGGCGCATATTGTCACAGAAAGATTGGACCAGTTCAGAACAGAAAGTTAAGAAGGCTTGGAGGCGACCCAATGGAGAGGCGAGGATTAAGACACCTCACGCTAACCGACACAAGGGAAGCAAGGCGGACACGGTACCTTGTATGTGGAAGGACAGCTCCGGCGGGGGCAGTTGTTCCTGGTGGTGGATGCAAGTCGGGGCTTTGCCAAGAGAAGAGATGCTCTCGTCGTCGAAGGAAAGATGAAGATTGTTGCACCACCAGGGAAGAGACCAGCCGCGGAGTGCTCCATCACAAGGCACCACCTTTTGGTCGCGGTATGGGCTAGTGGCTATCCGGTTGCCAGGGTGCTCAGCACGGTCAATTCGACCACTACGCCCTGGAAGCGAAGAAAAAGCAAAGGGGACTGGTTGTTCCCACCAGTCAGGGGAAGAAGACTCTCCAGCCGGGAGATCTCCTCTGTCGTTGGGAAGTGGTGAGTCGGTTCAGCAGGGCTCCACCGGAGGTGTCGTCGTTGCAGGTTGGCTCAGCTTTACCCTCGTCGGCTTCTTAGGTCCTGTGGCGACTTCTCAAGATCCAGTCCCAAAAGCCCTGCTTTTATGCAGAAAGCCCCCATTCATTCAGCCTAGCTGTCAATCAAAACACGCTAAGTGGTGAGCGGGGAGGCTCACCACTTGGGCCAATCACACCAGAGGGCGACTTGAGTTGGCAAGGCAACTCAGTCCAGGGTGCCTAAACCCCCTCCCACACCCCCTGAGGTACCCAGACAGAATGGCACCACTTTGGAGGGCCTCTATACAGAAGCCCGCCAAAAGTGGAACAAAGGGCTCAACCGATTGCAGCTCACTCACTCTCAACTACATTTCGATTACACAAAGGCTTTATACCTTGATGTACATCAGCTATGACATCAGCTATGACATCACCCTACATGGCAAACAGTAAACACCTATTGCAAGGAGGGATTAAGTAAGCAAACATACATACCTATACTTTGTTTAGGTGTAAGTAACATCATTGGCTGCCCCTGGTCTGGTAGGCATGCCTTGAACTACCTCTAACTATGTATAATACAGACTACTAGCAGAATAGCAGCAGCAGATTGGCTTATGCAGCAATGTATAGTCATCACTGCATAGGCCCTCATGACTGCTTGGCATTCTCTCCCAACCTTGGACATTCAGCTTGTTAACAGCAAGTAAGCAAAATGAAACCCAGCAGCAGAGAAAAACGTCAGACCACTGCCCATTTGGTCAATTAGCCTACCATCTCTCATCAGTTAGGCCATAAGGCAAGTCTGCTTCTTTGTAGTTGACCTTGCTGGCTGTTCTCTTCTCAGGACTTTTAAGGGAGTGTCGTTACATCACTATCTTCAGTTGGAGCTTAATGAATAGCCTTTGTTTTCCAAACCTGCATCACATGTGAGGAGACCACAATTTTGCAATTTTTACCATTTATTTATTGCCATTTAATTCAATTATGCTGGGTGCTATTACTCTCCTCTGTTCCGCACTTTCCTCTTTCCCTTCCATGCACTTTACCCCTTTTCCCCTTCCATGCTCTTGCGTGTTCTCAATGTCACTTGGCCTAGTAAGATCGTTGTTTTTGTTCTCCCCTGTTCCCCTCCCTTTGCCTGGTCGCGCTCTGAAACACTTGTGTACGAGCGCAATATAAATAAAATATCATTTATTTTCCTTTTATTTCATTTCATTTACTCCTCTCTGCCTCTGGAGCCTTTGTTGCTCTGTCTGGCATATGCTTTCTGCATCTTTTATTGTTCAATATTTAGGGGGAAGGGAAAGTTCAAGAGTAAAAAGAGTGATTGCAGAAATCGGCCAAGGCTGGAGTGAGGGTGTCAATTTGGTCCTTGATGGTTCTGGAGGAGCAGGGGAGCACCTGCCTGGGCAACACTTTCATAGATCGGACTTGTCTAGATCCATCATCAAGGGTGAACACGGCGAAAGAGGAGAAAGGAGGGGGAGAGGTAGAGGTGTCCGAAGAGTGGCCGGGAGAGTTAGAGGAAGAGGAGAGGGAGGGCAGGATGTCCTGAGTATTAGTGGTGAAGTGATAAGCCAGTGCCGTGCAGAGGGCCTGGGAGGGAACAGGAGAGGTGGATACAGCAGCTGGATTGGCCAGGTCTTTGCAGGGTTTGTCCATGTTGTTAGAGGCCGTAGAGATGCAGGCTTGGATGTGGGTTCTCTTCTTAGACAGGACAGAGAGTCTGTATTGCCTTTGGAGCAGGTGGCAGGTCAATTTGTCAGAGGATGCGCCTGATGCCCTCTACTTCCTCTGAGCCACCCTACACTTGGTTTTAGGGTGGCGAGGTCGGAATCATACCAAGAGCTGCAATTGGAGGTAGATTTCAAATGGATCCTCATGACAGGGAAGGACATCAAGAGTGTTAGAGATAGAGAGATGCAGGTTAGAGAGGTCTGTGTCAGAATGAAGAGGAGGAGCCAAGTACCCCCACTCCACCTGCCCGCTTCATTACCTGAGAAGTATGAACCAAAGTATGTGATGTATACTACACCAAAAAGAAAGCAGGAAGAAAAGCAACAACTCTGTGCAGTACCCATAGGAATACCCATTCCTAAGAGAATATGGGAAGTGAAGTACCCATTGAGGAAACCATACCTACATCCAAGTCAATATGATGGCCATTTGAATACGATAGCTGATGAAACAAAGAAACTGAATGACCAGGATGAATGATGATGTCATACGAAACTAAATCGACTCCACATAGAAGATAACCAGACCAGAGAGGCAGACGATTTATGAAAAACAAAGAAGTACTAAGGATAAGTGACATCTTGAGATCAAGATAAAGAGACATATGCCATAAGCATGATAAAGATACTTAGTTTAAACGTGTACAGATGCAATGAAACACAAGCAGCAAAGCAATCATGAAGCTAGCCAAATGCTTATAGTAAATAGACAGCGGCAAGCGCCAACATATACATATATACCTCATAGATGCATATGTATTAAATAAAGAATGAATGTTGCGCTACGTATATAGCAGTGCTGAACACTGAGGAAGGCCTCAATTCAGTGTCACAGTTACAAAAACAATTGAATTAAACAAAATATATTTCAGCTAAGCAGTTGGATGAGCCAAAGAGCCAAGGTCTTATCAGAACTAAAATTGGCTGACTTTAGATAAAATTAACGTGAAAGAACAGAATCTCATGTTCAAGAAAGTCAACTGAAAACAACAGCTGTCAGAGGACTATTGAGGACTATTGCGGAATAAAATCATATAGGCGCAAATCGTGGTGTCCAGTCACGTGATGGAAGAATATTGGACGCATGAGGAGACCACACCTATACACGGAAGTCAGACAGTACCCATACTCCTTAAAAAATCCCAGAGAACAGTACAGACAAGGCCAACTTCAAACAATAATTGACACTGAAACATTGAGGTGATGAAGGAAATGTACTTTTAATTGGTGGGAAGCTGGTAGCAAGACAAGCTCACCCGCACCTGCTTGTTCAGTCTGCATGCTGCTCACGTAGGTGGAACGTTATTGACAGGGGTTAGTAGCCAACCAATTGTAGAGGAACACGTAGTTGGGGTCCTATAGTTTGTGTAGCCAATGGATCATCATACATTTAGTGATGTTCATAGTTGCCATTTCGAAGGGAGGGCTTAATTGTCCCACCTGTTGTTGACTATCTAATTATTTCTCTCTGTTACTCTATACAGATATTATACCTATACTTAGTAGTTCACATAGAGCCAAACCCGCTTTCTGATAGGTTTTAGAAGTTTTCCACATAGGATGACGTTGGTAATGACGCAGGTCGACATGTCAGTAGTGACACATTTGGTCTATAAAAATATTGTTTTTTCTTAAATGAGTTGAGAGTTGAGTATCGAGCGATTGCTGATGTTCGTTGTACTCCCTGTTTTACTTACTTACATTAAAACAGACGCACTTTTTGCCAAGCTATTTGTGTCGTCTCAATTATTGATGTTTGATTAAAATTTGCATCCCCATCCATCTAAAGGGTATTGCTACTCATCTTAAAGGGCTGGAAGTCTCCAGCTCAATAGTACACCATTGCCGGTTATTACAAGAGAAGAAGAAAAAGAAAGATAAAAATGGAAAAATGGAGGAAGCAAAGTTGGTTCAGAAAAGGTTGTCAAAATATGCCATTGAAGGGGTGGTATTGACAAGCAGAGAAGAAATGGGAATGCAGGAAGCAATGGGTGCATTACAAGCAAATAATCTGTACCCGATGGACCTAGGTGGGTATGGGTTTACTACACGAGACAGAGATATGGGTTATAGGGGAAGAGGAGGCGGATTTCAGAATAACCAAGGTGGGTTTCACAACACACAGAATGATAACCAGAGTGCTCAGGGAGAATATAACCAAAGAGGTTTACCGGAAGGGCTTTCCCAATATGTTGGAATTTTGGAATGACAGGACATATTGCGCATGTATCCGAGAGCCGAGGGAGTGTACAAAATGACCAGTTTTCCAGAGCGGGGACAGCTTATCCACCACCATACAGCACACAGACCAGAGAGCGCTTTGCCCAGGATCACTCATCTTATCAGCCACAAGCACAGCAAGTACAGCAGGTGCCACAGCAGGGACAGGTACAAATGTATCCACCACAGGGCCAGTCGCCACAAGAGCCTATGCAGACACAGCAGTATGTGAATACAGGGCAAGTATTGACGCCTAGAATTGGCGGTGTCACTGTGGTAGGAGGAAATCCTTCCACAGGGACAGGGATGAGCCTGTACCCGCAATAGGACAGCTTGCAGGGTGACTTGATGTGTTCTGTATTATCTGTGACACCAGACCCCCAGGAGGAACAAGGGTCGATGTGACGATAGGAGGCACACCCTTTTATTTTCTTGTAGACACTGGAGCAACTCATTCATGCATACAATAGGGAAAATATCCAATGTCAGGTATTGCCATTAATTCTCAAGGTTTCTCTGGAGCTACGAACTGAGCTCCTTTTACTGATAAATTATCGGTCTCCATAGGAGAATGTGATATGTCCATTCCTTTGTTATATTCATGACAGACACAAGTTAACATTTTAGGGAGGGATTTAATGACGAAAGCTAACATGAGAATTTCATTTACTGACCAAGAAATAGTGTGCTCCATTCCAGGAATACACTTTTTAAACGTGGGAGAGTTCATACTGGCGTTCACAGGGCAAGTGGTTGTGCGAGGCGTTCCAGTAGATCCAGAGATTTATCTATATAGAGTAAGCATTTTGTTGGCATGGCTACATGGCCTGTTAGGGAAGATTGTGAGGATACCTGATGAATTATTATTTAGACCACAAATACCTATGGATGAGGAAGATGGACAGACTACCCCTATAGAGGTGGAAGCAGCTATAGTTCGAGGCGAGAGATAGCAATGCTTGAAGGGGTGGATGACGAAGGTAGATCATGGAGAACAGTGATTTCCCTTTAAGAGGGGTACAGATTAGCTGACCTTAGCAGATGAAGATATGTTCAGAGATTAATAGATCGGTGACAAAGTGGTGTTCTTTATGGGCATTACATACTGGATAAAGATCGAGAAGAGTGAAATCACACAGCGAATGGCGATAATGCAGCAATGACCAGCATATCTTCAGGAAGATCTAGAAAAGGTGCTAAGTGTCCTATGGACCACGGGCCCCTATGACGTAGGCCTATTGAAGGGAATAGGGGAGGTTAAAATAAAGCTTAAACCAGGAAAAACGTTATCCTGAGCAAAACTTTACCACATGATTCAAGAAGCTGAAGAAGGTGTATTTCATACTATTTCAGCACGGATGAATCGGGATCCTGGTGCCATCAGAGTCATCATGCAATACCGCGGTGCAGTCAATTAAAAAACTAAAGGGGCATTGTGGAGATTCATCCAGGATTTGCAACCTCTTAACAAAGATTGTGGAGGCAGAGTTTCCTTTAGTTCATAATCCTCCAACAATATTGTGCAGTATCCCAGTAGAAGCTCAGTATTTCACAGTGATCTATTTGAAAAATGAGTTTCTTTTATTCCGTTGCACAAAGACTCACAAGACTTGACTTCCTTTACGTTTTGCCAAAAAAGACTAAAACATTCTTGTTTGCCTCAAAGGTACTGTGAGTCCATATCAATCTTTAACAGAGTCCAACAGATGGATCTAGCCAATATCGGTCTCTAAACTGCGCCGCCGACACAGTACGTAGATGACCTATTGATTTGCAGTGAAACAGAAGACAAGTGTGGGCAGGACTCTATCCAAATGATGAATATTTTAGCCTGCAAAGGATGTCAGGTGGACAGCGAGACATTACAGTATTGTCAAGAAGAGGTGTTGTACATAGGTCAGTTAATTTTGTATGAAGGAAAGAAAGTGACACCTGAGAGAGCTGAGGCAATCATGAAAACACCAAACTGAGAAATGTCCGACAGATACAACAGTTTCTTGGTTTGTGTAATTACATTAGAGCCTGGGTGTTTGATTACATCACCTACACAAGGCCACTTCTGCAAGCATGAAAGAAAGCACAAGTTGGTAAAACAAAACTAGAATGGACCGAAGAAATGGAGGAAAGATTTGAGGAGTTGAAAAGAGCAATTTATACAGCCCTAGTTTTAGGGATTCTCAATTATGGTGAGGAATTTTATTTGTTTTCACACAAAAATGGGTCAGTAATGAAAGCAGTGCTTACACAAAGGACAACCTTGAGATACAAACCTTTAGCACATTACAGTGGGATTTCAGACCCAGTTATGAGAGGACACTTCCCTTGCACACAATCTTTGGCAGCTGTCGTATTTTAAAATTTGTTTTTTATTTTTTATTTCTTTAATCCACAAATGATTTTTACAAAAAGGTGCTGACATTTGCGTCACACAGTGTCTGTTTTTAGACGCTTGTCTCTTGGACATTTTTCATCCGATGAGAAGGAACTTGTTGAAGACATGGGCACGTTTTTCAGCAGCTAGTTCCTAGTCGCCGCCTATCAACCTGTACCACCATATCTCCTCATTCCATTGCGTGTCGTGGTCACACAGATGGTTTAAATGGTGAGATCTGATCAGATGAGTACCTGAACAAGAGGTAACCAGGTGTCTCAGGATTCTTTGGTTTGTCCCTGTTAGTTTTCACAGAAACGACAGGAGGAGGTTTGAGAGAGACCTCTAATCTGAAGGATTTCATTTGTTGGGAGCAAGTTGAGTCTAGCTCTTAGAATTAAGTCACGTGCTCCTTTGTTGGGAAATTTTATGATGAAATTTTGCAGCTCATTCAGTTTCTTTGTGTTGTATGGAAGATGAGCGATCAGTTTGTTCTTTGCTGCCATGTCTGTTGTTTTAGCCCAATCCAGTTTTTTACTTTTTCGTAGGACCTTACCTGGGTTCTGGATGAGTTTGTCTTCATTACTAGCAATTGACTCTAACAGCGTTTCGTTTACCTCTTTCCAACTGTTAAGTACAGTGCATTTCTCCTCCTGCATTTCTTTGTTAATCATTTTGAATATTTGGTCACTGTCTGCCATTCTGCATTTTCTGTATCGCATTAGTGCATTACAAATCACGGTGCATTGTAGAGACATAAGACTCAGTTTGCGCCTGATTGCCACTCCCGATGTTGATTTGGCTAGGCCCAGAACTGATCTCCAGGAGGTGGCTTCTAATTTGGACCAGATTTCACTTGGGATAGTTGGCATACCTTCAGCCCCATATGTTACCGAGTGGACTACCTTCATTTTATAGAAGTTCAATATTGGTATCAGTGAAAATCGGCCAAATTTTCTGTCGATCACTTTGGTTTGAGCCACAAGCATTTAGATTTTTCTGTAAAGAGTTTCTTGCATAGTTATTCTGTTTTTTGAGCTGTCTAGGGTGACTCCCAAGTATGTGAAGCTTTGGACTTTCTCAATTTGGACTTCTGCCATATACCAGTTGTTCTTGTCGGGTTTACTGCTGGATTTCTGTAAAATCATAACTTTCATTTTACCTTTATTTACCTCTAGATGATCTTTTCTTGTATATGAGAGTAGGTTATTCATTTGACACTGAAGGCCAATAGGTGTTTGATCGATCAAAATTAGATCGTCCGCATAAAACAGGCGCGACATCGACGAGCCTCCAATTTTGGTGGAAAAGCTTGTACATCCACTTCTGTGCTTTGGAAGTCGCCTATGTAAGCCAGGAAGAGCGTTGACGCTAATGGGCATGCTTGCTTTACCCCACGTGTAGTTGTAATCTCTGATGATAGGTCTCCTTGGCGATTTAGTCTTACTCTCATGCTTGTTTTGGAGTGTAAGGCCTGGATTGGTGCCATGATTTCTGCTGGACATTTCCATTCTGAGTTTCTTCCAGAGGAGCTGTCTTTCTACCCGATCGAATGCCTGGTTGAAGTCGATAAACACAACAAACAGGTGCGATCCGTGTTGTAAGACTTTACTCTTCAAAATGCTGAACAGGAGAATGTTTCCTGCGGTCCCTGCATTTTTTTTAAACCTGCTTGAAGATTGTCATTGCAACCTGCTTGAAGATTGTCATTGCAGGTTGCTGATGTTGCCCAAAGTTGACATTTTTTCATCAAGAGAGCCCCGTATACTTTCCCAATAGCATCCAGAAGGGCTATTGGTTGAAAGTTTTGGGGGTCACTCTTATTCCCTTTTTTTGTAGATAGGGATCACAATTGCAGACGTCCAGGATGGTGGCAATGTCTTTGTCTTAGCACATCTTCTGAAAATTATGCTTAAGAGGATTGCCCATTCTTTGTGATGACGTTTGAGCTCAAAATGTGTTATTCCATCAGGGCCAGATGCCCTGGAGTTGTTTAGTTTTTTGATAATGTCTTCGATGTCTTCTATGTCATCCAGCTTATTCCAAACTGGGCTATATGTGGGTACAACTTTGTGGTGCTCTTCATCGACAGATTGAAATGCGCTTTTGAAGTGTGTTTCCCATGTGTATTGCCCAATGTTATTCGGTATTTGTTCTGCCGTTGTTGTGTCGGTAGATCTTAGCAAGGACCAAAATGCTCTGGCGTTGGTACTTAGAGCTTTTGCAATCTCTTCTGCATCCTGTTGATATAGTTTTGCCCGATGGAATTTGACCCATGCCTTATAGGTGCTTGTGATCTCTTTCATTTTTATGTGTGCTTGTGCCGTTTGTAATGTCTTTGCCATTCTCTTGTTTTTTCTAAATTCTCGTCGCTTCTCCACGAGTTCTCTTATTGTAAAAATGGTTTCCGGTGATATGAGATTGTTTCTTTTTTTTTGCCAATTGTGGTTTGTGCACCGTGAGTAGCGATTGATAGTCTACTGATTTTACTTTCTCTCTTTGACTCTGGGACTGGTATCTTGCTGTCAACTCTTTAATGGCATTTCTGGTGAGCTTGATTCGAGAGCCTTGAGTGTTAGTCTCGATTTTCATTTCCAACCTTTCATTTTTCCTAGAGGGGGTGTTCCATGTCATTTCCAGGAGATTGTGATCACTGGCAGATGTTCTTGTGACTTTGAACGTATTGGTTAGCTGTAGCAGTGGTTTAGAAACACAAATATAGTCAATTGTGGACTGTGACTCTGCACGTTCCCAGGTCGGAGCTCTGTTTTGTTGTGCATAAATGGTGTCCAGGTTGTATAGATCATGGGATTTTACGTCCATTTTATGTCCATCCATTCTTTGCCTCGCTGTGCTGTCGCAGGTGCCTTTGCAGTGGATCGTTTTAATTTGTCAGGTTGGCTTAATGCATTTAGGTCACCACAGATGATTAGATAGGGTGTCATCAGCGTTGCCAAAGTCTCGTCAATCATGTTCTCCATCATTGCAATGAACTTTGTTGTGTCTATTGCTGCTGGGTTCCAATAAGTATTAATAATAACTACTGTATTCAAGTTATTTTGAGCTTTGTTTTTATTTGTTTGATCCCATGTTGCAGTGATCACTAGGACGGATGTGTTGGTGATTAGGATTTTGTCCAATGTCAGGCCGCAGCCATTTCTGCATGCTGTAAATATTCCTGAGGATTCCTGAGGATGGACGACCCAAATGCCCTTTTGCTGCAGGGGCCTTTGCGATTTCATAACCATCGATGGACGGTAGTGTGGTCAACCATTTCTACTGTAGACATATGATATCGCATGTTCCCAGGTTTACATTGCTTGGAAGTGTCAAGTGTTCATATCCTCTTGTGTTCCATGAGCATAATTTTAATTTATGTTGGAGGACGGCTTTCTGGCATTCTGTTGTCTGGTTGTCCGCCTCCTGTTCGAATTGCTATTTTTTCAGGTGTGAAGTGAGTGCTTTCGGGAGCCATGACCAAATGCCGAGTGTGTTTTCCTGTTTACTTGCTGCCACCATTTGTCCTTTATTACTCTGCACGATTGTGTAATCGTTCTCATTGGTATTTGGGCATTTTCTTTTATATTTGACGATGGCTCATCCACGTTTGATTTCTTATGTTCATGTTTATCTGTCCTTTGTGTGTTTTTGGTTCTCACACAGTTTGAACTGTTGTCTTTTCTTCCAGCCTTCCTTCTTCGGTTATTGTCAGTTTGTCTATTTTTCTTGTGATTTCAATTTCTTCCTGAGCGGCTCTATATAAAGGATCTATAGAGTTTCTTCGCCTCGTGTCGGTACTTGTCTCATGTTGATCCTTTCTGCTTTCTCTGATTTATCGCTGTGTTGATGACTTTCACTTGAGATATGCACCGTTTGCCTTTTTGATGTAATTTCAATCAGATCATAGCCCATCTTTACTAATCAGTTTTTGTACTGGTGATGAGTCAATGTATAAATTAGCTGCGGCCATTTGATGGTCGTGCCATGGTTCGACGATTAGTAAGTCATCTGACTTTATTGTACGCATGTTCGGTATGTGATGAAAGATCGCTAGAACAGATCTTCTGTTCAGGGTTACATACTCTTTGTTGCTCGTTCTTTGTTCCATTTTAAAAGCCCATCTCACATCTTTTGGTCTGCCATTGTTAGCATATTATTCCTCTATTTGAGATGTGTAGTTCATTTTTGATGATTCCTGTTTGGCTATCTTTTTGTGGGCTCCTGATATATGCGTCGTAGATAGGTTGGATGGTGACTTTGCATTTATGTGTTTATTTTGAGGCTTATTTTCAGCTGTGTACTTTGATCTTTCAATGCTCTTTTCAATATGGATATCTCGTTTTCTATCTGATGTATGATTTTTAGACTTGTCTGTCTGGTAACTGTTCCAATTTGCTGTTGCTGTTATCCTTTTGCATTTTTCTTCCAAGGTTAAGTAGTGTCTGCTGTCGCCATTGTCAAGGTGTATTGGTCTTAGTTTGATTTGTCTGTCTTCGCTGTCATCAAGGTTTATCAAATTACATTTTCCTTGTTTGACGCATTTGGCCTTTGGTGTGGTGTCTTTTACTTGTGGACCTTGGTTTGTTGTTGGTTCTTTTGTTCTTTGGCTGTCTAAGGTTGCCTTACAGGCGAGATTTGAATCTTCTGTGAGATGTTCACTGAAGTTCATCAATTCATCATTGTTAAGGAAGTCCTCTATGGACTTTGGAGACAATGTCATTTCAGATTCAATTGGTGTTGGTTGTATTTGCTGTTGAGGCTCGTTGTCTGAATTTGGCCAGCTGTAAATCGCACTGTTTTTCCTCATTTTATTTTGTAATTATGCATTGTTTTCATTGATTTTCACTTTCTTCGACTGAGCATTTTCTCTTTGCAACAAATTACTGGGATTTCGGATGATCATCCCTGGTCCTGGTTTTGATTTATCAAATATGGAATACGTTATGTCTGGAACCTCATTTGACTCTTGTTCTGGGGTAGTGTCATCCATCGATTTTCTTGCCACCATTACTACTGTGGGTTGTGTTGGTGCGGCCTCTTCAGTAATACCTTTCACTGGTGCTTTAGTAGTTTTTTTGAGCTTGCTTTCCTTTTCTGGGCATGTGATCTTGGTTGTCGTCAAGTCAATCGTTGTTATCATTGATACGCTTGATTCTTGTCTAGGTTTTGGTGTCTTTTCACGTGGCTGTGCCACATCTTTGGCTGTGGTTACAGATGTTATTTTTGACATAAGGTCAAATGCTAGTTGGTCTATTTTCTCGAGCATGCTATATTTTTCTTTGCGCAATGCATCCCTCAACAAAAATCATTTTGGAGAGCAACATGGCTTGAATGCAGGAATGATCTTGGAGTGTGTCATTAATTGACTCATATAACTTGCAGAAAGGTGCGTGGGCTATCTATCGTTATTGCAGACATGATGGTTGTCATGTCGAGTTTCTTGGATGGAGTCTCCATGGGGACTGCTGTTGTTTGAGTAGTGGCTCTTTTCATGGGAGTTGACATTATAGAATTTTGAGGATGGTCAATGTTCGTTAGTGCGTTATGAAAGGATTCAAATGAGCCTCTATGATGCAAATGTGGTTCAGTCGAACTACGATGCTTGGACCGTGTCTCCAGACCAAACGTGCTTTCACGCGACAGTTTTGCTATATGTATACTGTCGCTTGGTGCAAGCTACAAAACCATTATATTAAAAAAAGACAGTCACAAGGGAAGTCAGCATGAGTATGTCTGCCTTCTGCTCTTTTGTTGCATGCTAGCCTGGGAATTTGGCAAGGGCCCGTGATTGGGCGCAGTTCAGAGTTTATTATGATGTTACTGTCTCACTGTTCTGTTAAGGGCTTGATGTCTTAGACGGTTTGTTTTGCTTTTTTTTCTACATCATTGCAGGTGGCTCTTGCCCTGATGTTTCTGCATCAGGAGTGGCAATTTTCGATATCTGCTTTGTGCTTGTGTGTAATGTGCCGCCCTTTGTTTTTTGTTCGTTGGCATCTTGGACTACTTGTTTCTCAATGGTCGTTATGAGTGGAGTACATGGTTGTTTTGCCGTGTTGGGCACTGCCGCTTGCTTGGTGCATGAGTCATTCCCATTGTTCGTTGCAGGCGGAATGCACAGTTGTTTTGCCGTGTTAGGCACTGCCACTTTCTTGGCAAGAAGGTCATTACAATTAGGTGCCTCGCCCATTGGGATCATGTTGTCATAGTGTTCGAGGGCCGTGGCAATAGTAGATAGAATTTCTTTTCTTGGTAAGGATAAACGGGGGCCTTTGCCCTTCACTGTTATGTCTGTTCTTCTCTGTTTTGTGCAAGGGAAGTCGTCTGTTTCTGCCGCTAGCATGTCTGCTTCAGATACTTCTTCAAAATCTTTATGCTTATTGATTAACTGTGCTTTGAAGAGTTCTGTCAATATGCGTGCCGTGGTGGCTTTGGTTGTGCCAGATTTCTTGCCGGGCCGTGGCTTCCACGTTTGCCTTTTGGAGTTATCTCAGCCTTGCTGGCACTCCCCTTTGTCTGTCTGTTTGAATGTGTCATTTGCTTTTTGTTTTATGTTTTAGACTTTTTGTTTGTCTCCTCTGTTTCCATAGTGTCTCTTGTACGTTTTTTCATGTTCTTTGTAAATATTGAAGTTGTTGCCCCTAACGTGTTTCCTGTGATGGCTTTATTCATGTTTGCAGCCACTGGTTGAGCCAGGACCTGCTGCATTTGAGTCTCATGCCACGCATGAATCTGGACCTCCACGATGGTCCCTGCAGCCATTGTTGGAAGCTGGCAGCCTCCACCCTCACCAGATGGCCACGTGCTGCCACCTGCCATGTGATCAGCCCCAGGAGCGCCGCGGCCGTACTCGGGATTCCGCTCCAGGCTGCATTCGCGTTCAATCATGGGGCTCACAGCCGTTTCCACTGCGACCCCTGGGCCGTGCTGGTCCAAGCCCTTCAGGGTCTCACTCGCGGCGTCCCCCTCTCAACCCCTCTTAGTCCCCCCCAGCCAAGCCGCTCTCAGCAGTTCACAATAACTTTTTTTCTATGTGCAGTGCTGCATTTCTTTGAGGCAATGATACTTGCTTTTGTTATGTTACGTGTCTGATCTTCCTTAAGGGATGTCTATTTACTGAAGCTTTCGTAATCATTGCAGTCTCTGGGGCCTTCTTCTAGTTCAGATGTTATTAGTGAGGCTTTTTCCACAGCTTGTGTGTTGTCATTTTCTTTAAGAGGGCGCAAGCTTCTCAGGCATCGTCCCTCTTCATCATCTTGGCTAATGGTGCCAAGGCCAGGCCTCGCAGCCCGCCCAGCCATGTGTGAGGGGTTGCAAAGGGAGTGGTGGGCTGGTGTTGCTGTACTCTACCGCTAAGTTCTGACAGTGGGATCCAAGGGATCAGAGGGATCAAAGGGGACCTCGCCCCAACAGTCTCCCAGCCGTCTTCCAACAGTCTCCCAATTTCACCACCCACCGTTTTCCTTAACTGTTTTTTTCCCCAATGTTTTCAGTCCCCGACTGCAAGTGTGTTAGTGTCGCTACTTATGGCACTTAGGCGAAACTTGACCAGGGATCTTTGTTGCAGAGTGGTCCCAGCTCCGTGCCGCTCTGTACATGAGATGGACCACGACAGACCACTTTTCCACCACTTCTCTGCGCGCGCTCTGCACTGTGAATGGGGTTTTGTAGATGAGTCTTTCAGTGTGAGCCAAGGGCTCTGCCTCTCTGAAGTAGAAGTGGTGAACAGACTGACCACGACAGACCACTTTTCCACCCACTTCTCCGCGCGCGCTCCGCGCTGTGAATGGGGTTTTTTAGATGAGTCTCTCAGTGTGAGCCAAAGGCTCCACCTCTCTGAAGTAGAAGTGGTGAACAGACTGACCATGACAGATCACTTTTCCACCCACTTCTCCACGCGCGCTCCACGCTGTGAATGGGATTTTGTAGATGAGTCTCTCAGTGTGAGCCAAAGGCTCTGCCTCACTGAAGTAGAAGTGGTGAACAGACTGACCACGACAGACCACTTTTCCACCCACTTCTCCGCTGCCGCATTTGTAATTGAGAAGTCCACAAGTATTGTCATGGGCTGTTCCATGACCCTTTAAATGACGCATGCTCTATTTGCTATTCTAGAGAAACCCAAGTGCACATTGTCATCCCGAAGAGCTTCAGCTTATGAGGTAATGATTTCTAACCCAATTATTAAAATAGTAAGATGTAAGGTAGTGAACTCAGCCACATTTGTAGATGAACCTGTAGAAGAAGATGATCATGTGCATAACTGAGCCAATTACGTTGAATTTTATGATGATAAAACCTGTGTGAAAGAGAATGCTTTGGCGGGAGGGGACATTCTTTTTATTGATGATTCTTCAAAAATTGGTCAGACTAGTGGGGACAGGCATTCAGGTGCTGCAGTAGTAAGGCACAGATTAAATGGAGAATTCTAGGGTGGTGGCAAGTGTGAGCCTACATGTCATTTTTCAGCTCAAGCAGCAGATTCAGTAGCGCTAGTTGTCGTGCTTGAGAAAAATGAAGGGCAGGAAGTGACGGTGTACAGTCCGCCTACGTGATGTCAACCATACATGCAGGGTTGTCACCTTGGAAAAGGAGAGGCTATCTCCGCGCAGATGGCTCTCCAGTGCAGCATGCGTCTTTATTGGATAGGCTCATCAAGGCACTACAACTCCCAGTAGCCATAGCGGTCGTAAAATGTACAGCACATACTAAACTAACCGACTTCATCTCTTGCGGGAACGAAGCAGCAGATGTAGAAGCCAAAACATTTGCATATTATTCTGCAATTTCGAGTTTTGATACTGAGGATATTAAGGAAAATTCAGCTACAACTATGTTAGTGCAGGAGGGGGTTAATATGCTGTCAATAACCCAATTAATTCAGATTCAGGGAAGTGCACCACAGAAAGAGCAAAAACTGTGGAAGTGAAGGGGGTGTCCTTTACCCCCACGTAATCTTGATGGTGGCAGGACAGCACTGGAAAGCCAGTGATGTCAGTCTCTTTATTAAAAGTCACTCTTGGGAGACCACCGGGGGCGCAAGCATAATGGCTGCTTGAGTGCTCGGCTCTGTCGGAACCCCCAGAATACTGCTGAGATTTGCAGCTTGCCCAGCCCGTACACAGTCCCAGTGGAACATAGATGAGGGAGAAGGCTATGGTTGTATTCAGACCGACTGCCAGGGAAATTCGGTCCTGGCAAGAAAACGGATCAGGAGGAGCAGAGGCCACTGACCCACGGCCTGCAGGATGCAGATTCTCCAGCCCTAGCATTCGCCACGTGGGTGAGCAGGGAGCCAGAAACAGAGCAACAGCTGCTCGAGCCCTGGTGAGCCGAACACCACACCGGATCCAAAGGACCTCCGAAGCATTAGAAGGCAGAGGAGTGGCACCATCGGCATAGGGGAGTGGCTCTGCAGAGCAGCCCATGAAGAGACAGTCGCAGAGCGGGGCCTCCATAGCTGCGCAGCCACAATGTGAGGCTGCCTGTGGTGCGGGGGGGCTTACTTGGCCCCAGCAGAGCGCGACACGCAGACTCCATCAGGGGCACAACCACTCAATCAGAGCGAGGGAGAAACTGCCAAAATACCACCAGCAACAGGTGAGGAGGAGGGGGCGGCTAGCGGTGAGGGTTGGCACTGTGGTCCCACTAAACATTTTTTCGCCGCCACTGCAGCCATTAGAGAGAGGCGCTCCTCCGTCCCCCAACCCTCAACAATTCCGCTGCTACAGAGCCCACAAAGCAGGGCAGGGAGTGGGGGAAACCCGGGAGCCAATGGAGCCCCTCGGACTGCTCTCAACTGATCCCCGTGTGCAGAAGTGCTGCCCCTGCATTGAGATGCAGCTGGTGGCTCAACAGAGGTGCATAGACATCAGGCAGGGCTGGTCCTCGGGAGCCCGCTGCTACCTCCCTCACCACTCCCGGATGCAAGGACTGCCTGCAACACTGAGGGCAGCACTGAGACTCTGCAAAGACAGAGCTGGACGCTCCTGGAGACAAAGTGAGGGGGAGAACCTCACCCACACCCCCTCCTCTTCATAGTTGGCCACTACCTTTGAAGGGCATACACGCTGCCCCAACCCATGTTCAACAGGGAGTGAGCGCACCACATCATCCGCTACCAGTCACAAGCCCTCTATACTGGATGCATCCAGAGCCATTGCTAACAGAGCACAACTATGAGATAAGAAAAGAAACACAGCATCCGTTCTCCCACGGCTCCATAAACAGAGTAAGCGGATTGGCGCACCCCACTGAGGTGGCATATCAGAGGTTCACCCCCACCACGAATGCTGCAGGAACATTGTTATGCAAAGTTGGATCTCCAGTCTCAAAGTGCCCTGAAGAAAGACCTCTCTCCCGGCACTACTGTGACAGCCCAACCCTCTCATACACAAAGAGTGCCGAGACTGATAGAGAACAATCGAGGAGACTCAGGGAGCTCTGTCACTCCAGGCTGGGAAAGCTAGAGAGCAACCAGAGGCGACCAAGCAACTCAGACAGCATTCCTACAACCGAGGCTCCTCTGAGAAAGCACAAAGAGGGGAGGGCCCATGAAAAACAGGATTGACCCCTTCACAAACCAGAAACTGCAAGAATTTTGTCGAGACTATACAGCCATTGCCACATCTCAATCACAGGAGGCTCCCTTCATCCCACGGGGCGACCAGCAGACTTCCGCCAAAGCTGACATACTCCTATTGCTCGAAGAAATCCAGTTGTTCAGGAACAGTATGACCACAAGAGAAAGTGCACAAGATAGAAGATAAAATTGAAGCGCTGGATGATTACCAACAGTCAGCAGACATTTTGGAGCTAAAGACCTGAAGGCAGACTGCAAGACCTTGAGCAAAGGAACCAGGATTTAGAGGCTAAGATTGATGACTTTGAGAACAGAGAAAGGAGGGCAAACATTAGAATTCAAGGTCTCAAAGAGACCCTCAATGAGACACCTGCTAGCCTAGAAAGAAGAGTCAAAGCACTCATAACTGCCCTCCTGCCCTTTCCCTCAACCCCAGACCTTGCATTTGAAAGAATGCACTGGGACGTAAACCCGCCAGGAGGCCCTCGTTCAGTCCTGGCAAAGTGCCATCACCACAGACACAAAGAGGAAATCATCAGACGTGCTAGAGAAAGGGAAATCATCGATTTCGAGGACTTGGGAGTCAAAATCTACCAGGACTTGTGGCCGAAACATTGGCTCACAGACGGGCATCCCGCCCTCTAACATGCTGGCTTAGAGAGCGGAATATAAGATACAGATGGAGTTACCCCTTTGCGCTCACGTTCACATATGCAGAGGAAGAATACACTGTTGTCTCGGGAGAAGAAGCCACCAATGTACTCAGGGGACTACAAAACAAAGACGGCCCAATGGAGGGTGAAGAAATCCCATCCTCGTCGGAAACCTACTAGAAGGCCATCCGGTCCCGGGCCATAAATGGGTCGCGCAAAAGGAAAGAGGAAATTCACAAGACTAAATACTCCTTGAATGGGAGAAAAGAGACTGCAAGGCATGAATAACCCATGAGGTCCTGGATAGATCAACTGGTCTAATCCTGCAGCAACAACAGAGGAGAGCTGCACTTGTTCACTGTTAAGGGGAAAGAAATGCCACACTCCATGCTGTCAAGATAAAGGCCTCTCATCGCTATCACAATCCAGGACCCCGCTGTGTAAACACAAGCGGGTTGGGCAAACGAACATGCTAAATTGAAACTGTTAGACATAAAGTTGGTATAAAGGGAGCCGGGGCTTCACCCATTGTGTGGCCCTATGTTGACACCTAGGGCATCTCCAATGTTAGGAGAGGACCTTTTCTTCTATTTTCTATTTCTTCTTTATCTATAAATTGTTCTAAGGGGGGGGCTAAAGAGGTCCGTCCGAGGCACAAAGGGTCCAAAGGGGAAACCGAGAATCCAGGGGCATGACACAATCCGAACGCATCCCAAACAGGCGAAGCTCAAAACTGGGCATGCACAGCATACACACAACAGTGACCCTCACCGACACCCGAGAGAGATAGATCAGAGGCAGAGAAGTTGGAAGCGGCACACTGAGTCTTGGGACACATTCTGGTGATACACCCCCAATGTCAACTAATGATGTTTAGGGTATCTAACTTAATATTAAGGGCATCAACTCGCCGCAAAAAAGAGCTATGCTGGTGAGAACTTTTTACCAGGCTAAATTGGACATCCTTTTCATACAGGAAAAAAAGTACAGACATAAAGAGGAGTTCACTTTGAAAGGGAAACATCTGGGAGGTGCTGTAGCTGTATTGACCTCAGGGCCGGAGAAGAGGAGGGGTGGGTGGGCATCCTGTTCCACTTCACCCTCGAGTTTCAAATAACGCAGACAGACAGAGACCCCGAAGGGAGATTCCTTATAATTCAGGGACTCATTAGGTCCAAGGAAATAACCGTGTGCTTAATTTATGCTCCCAATTCCCAACAATTATCCTTCTGGAGATACCTCCTGGGGCAACTAGACGGAGAGAGAACAGGCTCACCAATCTGCGGAGGAGACTTCAATCTCATTATGAACCTGGATTGGGACTGGAAGTCTTACAGGGAGGGGGTGGTCCCGCCACCCCACAAGATAGCCTTCCAAAATATGATCACAGATCACTTGCTAATAGATGCTTGGTGCTGCCGGCACCTGCTAAACAAGGAATATATGTTCTATCCCCCCCCACACCAAACCCATTCCCGCATAGATTACTTCTTCATAGACATATTCACTGACAGAAGCCACAATAGAGGTGGTAGGAAGGTCTGATCACAACACAGTCACCATAGACCTCGACCTGGGCCTGGGTAGGCCAATAGACAAGCAATGGAGGTGCAATGATACACTCTTTAAAGATAAGTTCTTCAGAGACTCGATAGACGAGGAAGCTTGTGACTTCTTCGTAAGAAACGACATGGGCGACATCCCCCGCACCACAGTTTGGGAAGCTGTGAAAGCAACAATGAGGGGTTTGCTAATCAGTGAGCCTCAGTGAAAAATATGAAACTCCTCAGGGATTCCCAAATCAAGAAAGCAATGAAAGAAAAGGAGATTACCCTGGTTGGGAAAAATGATGCCACCTTAGAACTAAGAGAGGAAATCAGAAACCTTAGGCAGGAGTTAAAAGAGATTAGGCATGAAAAAGCCCTCACTCATTTTAGATATGTTAAGCAAAGATATTTTGAAAAGGGCGACAAAGCGCACACCATGCTTGCAGCCAGACTCCGAAAGCAGAGAGCCAAAAAAGCCGTCATCAAAATCAATTCCCCCTCAGGGACTACCCTGGTAATACCAAAAGAGATCACTGCCAGCTTTGCACGATATTACGAGCAGCTTTACATCTCAGATTGCAACTCCTCGCAAGAAGCGTTGGCAGAGTTTATGGCAGGAAATTCATTCCCCCCGATACAGTGCTCTCCCCAAGAAGCACTAAACGCTCCCATAACACCGGAAGAGGTGGGCCAGGCCATCTCCCGTCTAAAAGCAGGCTCAGCACCGGTTTCGGATGGATACACACCAGCTTACTACAAAGGGCTGAGAGGTGCCCGCACTCAATTCCTAGCTTGCCTGTTTAATGATATAATGGCCATAGAGGAAACCACACCATTGTTCACAGAAGCTAGGATTATTGTTATACCAAAAGAGGGAAGGGACAGGTGAGATTGTGCCTCATATCGGCCAATATCGCTGCTGTAGACACAAAGATATATGCAAGTATCCCAAGTGACAGGCTGAGCCGAGTCCTCCCTTAGCTGGTCCACAGCGACCAGGTGGGATATGTAAAAGACAGCGAGGGTGCCGATAACATTAGTAAAACACTGCACCTAGTAGCCTCGATTAATGCATATGACATAAACCCCACACTGATCTCGGTCGACGCCGAAAGGGCCTTCAACCGTGTGGAATGGCGCTTCATGACACAAATCATACAAAAAGCGGGGCTAGGCCCGGAGTGCATAAGAGGCGCACAGGCCCTATATAACAACACTTGTGCCAGAGTCATAGTCAATGGAGTTGCATCGCCCCAATTCACTCCTACCAGATGAACAAGGCAAGACTGCTCTCTTTCCCCTCTGGTATACATCCTAGCCACTAGCCCAGAGCATTAGAAACAATGACAGAATAAAGGGTTTTAAAAACACGACAGAGAGCAAACTTCCCCTGTTTGCTGATAATGTGCTGGTCTACGTCACCCACCCAGCACAATCGATTCCCGCCCTCCTAGAGCAGATAGAGAAATACGGAATCCACTCTGGCTTTTGCATAAACTGCAAAAAACGGTGCCCCCCCCCCTAAGAACAGACGCCACACCACCAGCCACAGACCCAGCAAACTGGCGCCTTAAAGTAGCCTGAGAAGACCTATGTTATCTCGGGATAACGATAACCAGACAATTACAGGATTTATTCCGAGCCAACTACAAACCACTTTGGGCCACAATAAAACAAGATTGGCAAATTGGGTAAAATTGAAACTTTCATGGGCAGGAAGACTAACTGCCATCAAAATGAATATCCTGCCCCTGTCGTTCTCCCAGAGGCCATCCTAACCACGGCCAAAAGTGGCCTATTGGTGTTCCACTGGGATCGGAAAAACCCAGAATCGCATATAACACATTGATTCTCCCAAGGGATAGGGGGGGGGGGCTTAGCTTTCCCTGATCTCCACGAGTACTACAAGGTGGCACAATTACGGATACTAGTAGACCATATCCGAGAGTTTACCACTAAACAGTGGGTCCTCCTAGAGAATAACCTGTTTGCCCTGTTCACCCTGAGGTAGAGATCCTCCCATTCAATTAATTCCAAGAAGGGCACGAGAACACCCAGTCTTAGAGGCGCTGTGAGCCATATGGAACGTCAAAAACCCATGCATGGCAGGGATTACATCTTGGCCCTCCCCCCTCAGCTGTGGTTGGGCGCCCCCCATTAGAGACCCTATAGTAGATCCAAACCGCTTCCAGGCACAATACGAACAGTGGTTGGTTGGAGCGAGTCAAATGTGGAAGGATGTTTTTTTTTTTTTGGACAAAGGAGGAACTGGAAACAGCGCAGCAGGGCCTAACTATCAATTACCTCCCATTCTTACTACTAAAGGGGGTTCTCACAGACTTGAAGTGGAAGGGACGGCTGCAACGTCCGCTTACCCTCTTCGAAAATATTTTAAACACCCAATCGGGCAAGAAAAAGGCCTAATATCGAAAATATATCATGCACTCGTAGACAGAGGCCATCTGCCACCACTGCGTGCAAAAGCAAACTGGGAGGAAGCTCTAGGGTGGCAAAACAACCATGAGGGATAGGAGGCAATATACAGAGCGGTATGGAAATCTTCTATTGCAGTACAATATAAAATGCACAATTGCAGAATCCTAACACAATGGCACCCAACCCCCCAACGCTTGGCCAAGATGTTTGCAGGTATTTATCCATACTGTTGGAGAGGATGTGCCATGATCAGCACTTATTGGCACCAATGATGGGAATGCACCCGCAATCAATTGTTTTGGAAAGAAATCCTTGGGTGGATTCATCAGATAGAGGGAACACACAGGGAATTTGCCCCTCTTATATTTCTGTTCAGGGTTAAGCGGAACGAAGGCCAATACCAAGTTCTCCCTCACATGCCCAGAAATCTTCTGCTAGTGGCTCATGTCTGTGTTACCATAAAATGGAAGTCAAACTCTCTCCCTACTAAAACTGACTGGCTGCGGAAAGAGATTTATGAAATGGAGATTTTCACTGCCCTACTTATGGAATCCCACACACACATTGATACTCATTGGCTCCCCTTTCTCGAATTTCTCGAATTTCTAAGAGAAGCTACCCCACGATGCGAACCAGTTCGCAGGAAAGTACAATTACATCTACCCACGCCATGACAGCCTATGCCTCTATCAGCTTTACCTTCTAACTTCGACATGTCCATTTCTCTCAGTAATCACATCTGCGGTGCAAAGGGCCTACATGTAGTAGAAAAGACAATGCACCCCGAGCCTTGGGTAGTGTTTCCCCTATTATCTGGACTGAGTGGGAGGGAGGTGGGTGGACACTGGGGAGGGGGGAGGGATCTTGTTGTTAACAAAACAGTTAAAACCTATTTTTGTTGATCACGCTCAGTAATACTGATACGAGAAAATACTGTATTGTATTTGTGGTATGCATATTGATCACAATACAAACATATTTCTTTTTTAAAGTCACTCTTGAACAGCTGCATTACCCAACTCATGTAACTAGAGAAAGCCTTGCTGCCAATATTGCAGAAGACTGGTTCATTCCTAATCTGTTGGAACACATTGCACTATTTATGGTGAATTGAATCGTGTATCAAAATGTTACTGCTGGGCATACACTAAGAACCATTAGGTGAGTAATACCTCAACTTAATGGCCCATTTCAGCATTTACATATTTACTTGTCAATATGCTACATCCAGGTGGATCAAAGCAGGTGCATGTACACACCCTGTTGCCACTTGTACAGCAAAGGTTTTAGTATTCAAAGTTTTGCCGAGGTGGTGTGTGTGCAAAGTACTGAGATCCGATAATGGACCACATTTTGTTAATGAGCTATTTGAAAAAATAGGGCTTTTATTAAAAATAAAGCACCCGTTCTCTTCAGCCTATCACCCACAAGCGAACAGATAATGTGAGAGTCTCAATGGCCTCCTCAAAGAGAGGATTACCAAGATTAAATTGACTTTGAAAAGGTGATGGCTGTATTGCCTACCCCTGGCCTTGTAATGGAATAAGCCAGGATCGGGCCAACACCTCACGCTGCCTGAGTTAGTAACAAGGCATCAAATGAGAAAAAAAAAACGTACATCTCTGTCTAGAACAAGGAGTAAGGCCCAGAGAGTAGCCAAAACTCTAGGTGATGAATTGCACAATTATTTGACATGTATGACGACCAGTATTTCTTTCATTTCAGATAAATTCAAGCATCGGGAGGGAAGGTCTAGGAACAGGGAAGAATATAATTCAGCAAGCAATTTGAGTGAAGTATTACCACAACCTAAGTTTTATGTTGGGGACCTGATTCTGATTAAAAACTTTACTCGTACTTCTTCCATGTGAACTTATGGCTCTTTAGTAACGTGCATGCAATGGATGGGTTCACAGAATAACTCTGAGTCCAAATAATTGAACCAACTCAGGAAGATGGCAAAGGTTGCAGTTTTATTAACAATTATCTAAAACAGGGAGGATACAATGGACACCAATGGACGTTCGTTCAGGTCATGTCTATTTTCTCATAAAAAACATCCTCATATGCCAAAAATACTTCAAAGGTGACGTCATAATATGTGGCAAATAAGAAATACCTATAAGGAAATGTAATTGGTTCAAGGGGAACATCTAAGTATACATTCCATATGGACTAGGATTGTGATTGGCTGCCCTACTGTCAGGTGGACAACTTATGCCCACATCTAAAACATGTCATCTTCAACATTATAAAATACACAGTTTATCATTGGTTTGCAAACTATAAGGCCCTTCATTATACGGCCCTCTACAATTGGTTGGAAATCTTATGCCGTGTCTGGAACATTTGGTTCACTTAGCAGCACGTAAGCTCATACCCAGGTGCCAGGAGGTGGACTTGTCTTTACCTCCCCACCCAATTAGATTGACATTTCTCATCACCCATGCCTTCTGCCATGAAGATTGTCTTTGAACTTGGCCTTGCAAAATATCCTTGTCTGTTGGAATATATAGTAGTACAAGTTCTCACTGTCATTGTTCTATTACTCCAAGCACAACTTTATTTCCATCCTTGGGTCACGTGACAGGAGACCACGATCTGGTCTATTCTGCAGCATTTACATGACTAAAACGAACAAAACTTGGTACTCTTGGTGTTCTTTCTTTGACCCTTAATAAGGGATGATTCATCCTTCTAACGTTTATTGCTTTCAAGAGTAGATAACGGACTTTGGCTGCTTCTGTTTTGATGCCAGGCCAGACAGCCTCGCCAGGCACTTCCACGATTTCAGTTTATTCTTGCTGCAACTTAACTGTCAGTCTTTCCTCTCCATGGGTTCTGTCTTTCTAAAATTCATGACACCGATGTCCAGCTTCCATACAATGGAGGCTTCACCTGCAGTCTATTCACTACATTTAGCCAGCTTCTATGATAAGTTGGTTTACTTGCATTTCAGCATCTGTACAATTATTGAACGGTTGATTTTCTGTAGCACTTCGCACAGGTGCAATTTTCTTTCGAACATGAAAGTTTATTCATTTCTTAACTTCCTCATCAGATTCTGTAAGGTCTATGAATTCTCTTCAGCCAGTATTCTCAGAGTGACAGGCTTGTCTCTTGTGAAATCACTAGCTTCTCTCTTTTACTCCTTTTCATATTCCTTCATGGAGTTCCTCCCTCAGATTGTAATTTCTTTGGGTATACATTCAATAGGGTTTCTTCAGTGTGTACCTTTTTTCAAAGATTTGCTGCGGTATTGGCACAACTTCTGGCGTCAAACAAAGCACAGTCTCAGACCTCCAAAATATAGGAGGTAGAGGGGTGGTATTTTCTGCAGAGGCATGCTGCTGCTCCTGGCACCTGGGCCAGGTGGCGATGACTGTCAAGAAAAAATGGAAAGAAGAAGGGAAAGAGCAGAAGAGGGTTGCAACTCTTGCGAGTGCTTGTGCCCCCTCTGGTATGAACAGTGTCCTGTCAGCAGCCCCTGCGTGGAAGGGGAGGTGAAATTAGTGGCATGTCATCTCGCCACCAGTAGCCTGCCAATGCCTGCATGCACCATCTATGGACAAGGCGATGTGGCTTCTGGTGCCTCCAGGTGCGGCTTTACCAGCCCTTGAACTCTGAGTTTGACTGCCCGGACCTGATGCCTGTGCAACTGTGAACTGCTCTCCTGCAGCTCTGCTAATGCTTAAAGTGAACTCAGTAACATGCATTTTGATGCAATGCACCCGCTTGTCAGGTATAGGCTCAAAGAGGGCCCTGTTAAAATGTTTATGTGAAGCTCTGCTCCTGCATTTTGTCGGCCTGCACTATATAGTGCCATTAGATGACAATGGTATCATTCAGTGGCTGAAGTTCCACTCACCCCACCTTAATAAAGGGTATTTTAATAGGTGGCAGAACTGCACGTCTGAGCCTTTCTTCCATCCAATGACTCCTAAATGGAGCCAGCATTACTGTTTGTGACTTTTGGCTTATTGTGGTGTCCGTTGTTGTTGGTTTTGTTTTGTTACGGAAAAGGAGGAGTGTGGTGTGCCACCCCTTTTGGAATAATGGTCCCTCCCAGGGCTCGTGCGAATTTCACGTGCAGGAACCAGGTGATCACATGAATGAAAGGGACGAGCAGTTTCCGGATCATCAGTCGATACCAAAGCACTCCTGCCTCCTGCGTGGTTCTTCTGCTGCGCGATAGTGGCACTGCGTAGCAGACAGATGGCCTTCCGGCACGGCACTCCACCATCATGGGCAACACTGTCCCTGTCTGTTCATCATGAGCAGTGCCGCTGCGGGTCAACTCTGCGTGTGTGTCCTGGAGCCTCTGCTGGGCTACTCCTGCCCCTCTGGTTTGGGTGCCCCCATAGCCACGATCTGACCATGTGCTCACGGTCCCGCAGGGTGATCCCCGTGTGTCGGCGGGGTGCCCCCAGCAAAGGAGTACCTGGACCCTGACTCAACACTGAGGAACTGATTTATCCAACGATATTCTGGTTGGTTTCTCGCAGAAGAAGTTCAGTGAACATGACCGTTGGTTTCTTTGTAACGAAAATAAGGACCTGGGAGAGGAAAGGTATCACATGGAAATACCGCAATTACTGAAAGATAATCTTCGTTACATAAATAATCCATTCTTGTCTCAATCGTTAAATCCCTTTCTCCAGGAATACGTTGTGTCTTCGATCCCTGTAAACTTGCGCAAATACAAAGGAGTGGTAGAAGGAAAGGTGACCTTGCATAATGAGGAAGGGCACAGCATGGCAGTGAGGAAATAGTAATCGCACTAGTGTGGCATCTATGCCCGTCCAACGTGTACCAAGTTACACAATTCACACAGAAAAGCTCTGTTCTGTTTTCAACGTCAACCCCGTGACTTAACTACAACTCTCTGCTTCTCAGAGACCCTGCTGTTGATCTGTGTGGCTGCTACCCTGCCTCAAACGCCACTCTGCCCTCCTAAGGAGTACAATATTCCATAACTTGAATCACACTAATGCCTCTTTGACACGAAAGGGGGAAGATACGACTGTTGCTAGTCAGCCAAATCCCATTCCGGGTCGACATTTCAGGATCGACATTCTGATTAAAAAGCTCCTGCTGCTCAGGTGATGCTATTTACCCCTCAGACTCTAGTGCAAGTGAGCCGAGACAGACCTGCAGCGTCAGCAGGAGCCGGGGCATCCCAGCTGCCACCTCCAGTTCCATCCTAGGGTAGATCACGTCAATTCTCCAGACATAACCTTGATATAGTAATGAGTCCATTAGCGCGGCCATCATCTCTGAGATGAGGCAAGGGCCGGGCACATGATTTATGAGAGGCCGTCCTGCTCTCTGTTTGTCGGAATCTTCCAGTCTATACATGTCATTGTTCTATGTCTCTCCATCCATCTCTCTTTGCATCACACCCCTGATGGCGCATAACCTACAATGAAGGGCGTAGCGGCTGGAACAGGATATCCCGAAGAGAACTGCGCGCGGGGGAACAGGCTCGCGACAATACTTTGCAATGGAACGCGCAGCGACCATAGACCGCGGAAAAGTGCATCAAACAAGAGTGCAGGGCAGTTTCTAGCCAACTTGGTGCCCAGGGCGAAACATCAGAATACGCACCTCTCCCCCATGCCCCCACTGGCACACGTAACTCCCAAACTACACTTCTGTGTTGAGCGACAAAACCCCTCCTCAATATGAATAAATAACTGCTATATAAATGAAGCTGGTTTCATTTCAAGTACTTTACAGAAGAATTCTAAAATTCCAATGTGAAAACACAGCTGTTGCTACCCAAGTAAATGTTTTTTTCTGTCATCTGCTCTTAGGGAAGGCTTTGCCTGAATGCAGTTTCAAACTGACCACTGGCCCTGTGTTGCAGGTGTTCGGTTCGCACCACCTCACTTGTATTTCGCAAGGGGCAATACTAGACTAAACATATGAATTATTTTCTGATAGAAGGTTATCATTCCAAGTTGGACAGTCTGGCACACTCTTATTGTACTCTTTCAAAATACCTCTATTAGAGAGGGAAAGGGGACAAATAGCACAAATGAGGATTCATGTATGCTTTGCATTAAATCACAGAGCATTTCAGGACCCTTACAGTGATCAGAGATCTCTACATTTGATAAACAAGTCTGTGATAAAATGATTGTATGTGTGTATCTCTAAATTCATAACCGATACATTGATTGGTGCTAACATCATGGTTCACAATACTCACCCTAACATAGAAATGTTTGTTACCATGAACCATACATGCTCATTTGGACAGCTTGCATTTTGAGATGCAAGTATAAAATGGTTGCAACATCAGCCACTCAAAATAGGTACAAGGGTTCTTTGCTTCTTGCTTCTTGTTTCTGGAGAATTTTAGAGGAGGAAGGGCTGGGTCTCAGTGCAGGCATACCCAACCCCAATACAGAAACATCTTTAGAGATTAATATCTACAGACAGGTCAGGATACAGCACAAGAGAGACACAATAAACAATGCACAGCAAGGCTACACAGAAAGGATTGTACCTCTTATAAACTTTAGCCTGACCAGTAATAAGCTGATGAATCGTTTTAAACAAAAATGGTTTCTATTGCATGGTAAAGGGTCCACAGTTCCTCACCCACTACCACCTCACTATTATGCAGGCATCAGGGGTTATTTCTTTAAAAACTAGCAGGCCCATGCTTTATCTAAGAGAGCTGGCATTAGCATCTCTTATTAGTGCTGGCCTGCAGCTAGTGAAAATCATGGTGTGACAGTGTAGAAAGGGTGTTTGGCCTAGTGGATTTACAATTTGAGGCAACTTCCTTGATTGCTTTATGTGTTTACGTGTGGGCACAGTATGGCATGCTCGTCTGAGCCACATACACAAAATGTTCCAGTGTACTATAGTATGGACGTTGGACACATCAGACAAAAACAGGTATATGTGCTGTTACATACGGGAACGCCACATAGACACCATTAACCAACAGGGGGGTGACGTGTGCAGCGCACAACACATTCCTGCACATATCACTGCATTAAATTGCCGTGGACTACTGTCTGCATGGTGACACACAATGAACCCTGCATTCCTAAAAAAAAAGTTGCCAAGTCACATTGAGGAGCCATCTGGTGCGCGTGCTAGGCATGGGCTGGCTTGTTTAGACAATGAAAAGACCTTTGATGCTGAGTGGAGGCATTTAATCCATGTCCCAAAGCAGCCACTAGAATACTTAAGCAAGAAAATGACAGTTAACCTTTCCAGGGATGCACCATATGTAACTAAAAAGTAATAGACAAAAAAAAACAACGTTTTGGTATGTCAAATAATGAGACATAAAAATAAAGAAAATAGTTTAAAACTTTTTACGTGCAGCATGTTAATTCTCTTTGAAGAATGCATAGGTTTGGTCAGATAACTGATAGTGTGCTGGCCTGGTGAATAAAAATGACCATGTTCAGTTCTTAACACTGACTTGTTAAGCACATACTGTGTAAAAACAATGTCTTGTTAAGTGAGCCATCACTTATAAATTGCCCCACTGGAAAGGCTGTCAGCACAAAGAATGAGGGGCCCAGGGTGTGTGACTCCAGAGCTTCTCACACGCTGCGTTTGGAATATGCATTCCTTTGTTTGCATATTCCGTATGCATTGAAGTCTGTAGAGAGCAGCCAGCCGCACATCGCACAGGAGCACCGAACAGCACAGCAGGCTGCTTAATCCAGGCAAGCTCTGATGCATCTGCGCCCCGGGCCGTAGCCGTTCCGCCCGGGCCAAGAAACGGGGCTGCAAGAGCTGAGGATTCAAATCAAAAGTGTTTAAGAAAACAGTAAACCAGTGAATGGGAACTCCTCTGTGACTTGCAATATCCTTATAGCGTACAGTAATGTGTGTACTTTATCCCATATATCAGAGTCTATGTGCGACATTAATGCTATACTGCTGTACGAATATGGCCTCACTACACAACCATAACAACCTATCACAAATGACGTGTGATGTCACAGAGCCCGCTGCCAGAGCCGCTACACACTGCAAAGGGTATCTCCTTAATGAGCAATCGAGATGCTAATTAAACACTCAATATAATGATGCATAGGTTTTCCTATTCCATTCTTCTAGGCACACTTTCCCTGTCCCTTCACAGCCATTACATGGTAAGGAGGACTTCTTGGCTTCACGTTTGTTTACTGCACTGCCTGAGTTTAGTACATGAAAGCAGGAATCCATTTGCATGTTGCCACTTATTTTACAAGGACACCTACCAAGGACAATGTTGTTTAACCATTTAAATATTTACACCATATTACAAGCTGCTCACAGGTATGTTTACTTCAAACCAGTGCTTTAAATGGAAAAATAGAAGTACAGGTACTCACCAAAGTAGGCTCTAAATGGGCAGCGGCTCAGACCCCGTAAGGTAAAAAACTGCTTGTGTGCGTCTCCTTGCCCTCAAGTTCTTCTTTCCAACCAATCACAAAGTTCTCCGTGTCTCACCTTATATGTGTGTTTTGCTATTTGTGCCTCACTATCTATTTGTATCACTTTCTATCTGTCTCTCTCACCACTTAACCCCACGCCAATCATATGTTCACCCTCTTTCTCTCTGTCTAAGTCCCTTTGTTCTGATCTGGGGCCTTGGGACCCTGACAGACTGAAACATTACCATAAGTGATTCCACCCAAAGTCTCAGTATATTGGTGTACTTTTAGTTAACTTTCTTGAAATTTGATTCCGTCAGCCTAATGCAGTCACCTCTCAAAGAAGTCCATCAATCACAAACTATTTTTGCCCTGTTTTGGCACAAATATTGCCATGTATAAAAGTTGGCAGGCTTTGAAGGAAAGGAGGGTCAGAAGGACAGGAGGGTCAGAAGGACAACCAATAATATTGAGTAATAATGATCTATATGTTATGTTATGTTACTTTGCATTTATATAGCGCCTTATGTACCATTGGTATGATCTCAAGGCGCTGGTAGGTTGAACGCCCTCGGGAACCATAGTTCAAGTCAGTAGAGAGAGAGAGAGAGTCATAAGGTGCGTGTGCGCACCGGAATATGTGTGCAGCTGTTGTGGCACTCGTATGAAAGCTGCTCCTTAACGGTAAGTGTGGTGGTTGGGAGATCAGGAATATGTGTTCGTTCTGGCAGGGGGATACCAGAAGGATTGTGGCTGCGTTAGGCCTTAGGAAAACGCCTAGGCTGGTGGTTGTGCAGCCAGGTGTGTTTAGTTAGGATGAGGGGCAGAATGTGGCAGGTGTTGGTAAGAGAACAGCTATACCGAATGTGTCATAGTATCGCTGCGTTCTAGTTGAGTGGTGGTGTATAGGAGAGAGTAAGCGTGCTGATGTGATATGGTGGTTTTCAGTAGGTGCTTGAGATCGAGCGCCTTCGTGCTCCATGTATTCCATGCAATCCAACCATTCCATGGACTCTAACTGTTCAATGCACTTCAGCCGTTCCATGCACTTCAGCTGTTCCATGCGATCCAAGCCGTTCTGTGCACTCCAAACCGTTCCATGCACTCCAAACCTTTCCATGCACTCCAAACCGTTCCATGCACTCCAACCGTTCCATGCACTCCAACCGATTCCATGCACTTCAACCGATTCCATGCACTCGAGCCATTCTTTTACTATGTCCGTTCCATGCGCTCGATCTGTTCCATGGATTTCATCGGTCGCATGAACTTCCTCAGTTCTATGCACTCCATCTGTTCAATCAGTTCCATGCATTATTTCTGATCCATGCACTTCGTCCGATCGAATGCATTCCATCCGTTCCACTTACTTCATCTGTTACACCCTCTTCATCCATTCCACCCACTTCATCCGTTCTGCACACTTCATCCGCTCCGCACACTTCTTCCTTTTCACACACTTCATTCTTACCACTTCATCCACTCCGCACACTTCATCCACTCCGCACACTCCATCCTTACCACACACTCCATCCGCTCCACGCTCTTCATCCGCTCCACGCTCTTCATCCGCTCCACGCTCTTCGTCCGCTCCCCGCACTTCATCCTTTCCACACACTTCATCCTTTCCACACTCTTCATCCATTTCACATGCTTCATGCACACTCTTCATCTGCTCCACGCTCTTCATCTGCTCCACGCTCTTCAACCTCTCCATGCTCTTCATCCGCTCCACGCTCTTCATCCGCTCCACGCTCTTTGTCCGCTCCACGCTCTTCATCCGCTCCGCGCTCTTCATCCGCTCCACATGCTCTTCATCCGCTCCACATGCTCTTCATCCGCTCCACATGCTCTTCATCCGCTCCACGCGCTCTTCAACCGCTCTGCGCGCTCTTCATCCAATCCGCGCACTCTTCAGCCGCTCCACACACTCTTCAACCGCTCCACGCTCTCTTCATCCGCTCCACGCTCTCTTCATCCGCTCCACGCACTCTTCATCCGCTCCACACACTCTTCATCCACCCGCACTCTTCATCCGCTCTGCACTCTTCATCCGCTCCGCACTTTTCATCCACTCCGCACTCTTCATCCGCTCCACACGCTTCATCCTCTCCACTCTTCATCCGCTCCACACTCTTCATCTGCTCCACACTCTTCATCCGTTCCACCCACTTCATCCGTTCCACCCACTTCATCCGTTCTACCCATGTCATCCCTCGCATGCACTCTATCCATCCCATGCACACCATAGGTCTATGCATACCATAGGTCCATGAACTCCATACGTCCATACACTCCACCCGTCCCATGCACTCTATCCATCCCATGCACTCTATCCATCCCATGCACTCCATCCATCCCATGCATTCCATCCGTCCCATGCATTCCATCTGTCCCATGCATTCCATCGTCCCATGCACTCCATCCGTCCCATGCACTCCATCCGTCCCATGCACTCCATCTGTCCCATGCGTTCCATCTGTCCCATGTATTCCATCCATCCCATGCGTTCCATCTGTCCCATGCGTTCCATCTGTCCCATGCGTTCCATCCTTCCCGTGTGCTCCATCCGTCCCATGTGCTCCATCCGTCCCATGCGTTCCATTTGTGTCATGCACTTGATTCATCTATTCTATTAGTTCTGTTCATTCCATGCGCTCTGTCATTCCATGACATCTCTCCATTCCATGCACTCTATCTATCCGTGCACTCTCATCCATTTTATTTTTCTCGTTCACTTCGTTCCTCACTTCCATTTCATTGAATTCATCCATGTCCTTAATTTCACCCACCTCGCTGCTTTCATCCAGTTTATTCCTTTCATCCACCTCGCTACTTTCGTTAATTTCATCCACCTCACAGCTTTCGTCCAGTTTATTCCTTTCATCGATTTCACTACCTTCATCCTTTTCACTCGTTCTATTCAGTTTATCCATTTTAATTTACATTGGCGGTTATTATCTTTCGATTTCTCGCTCGGATCATGATGCTGTATTGTTATTCATGATAGAGCAGCTTTGGGCTAAAGTCATTGATTGCTGTTATCCAGTTTGAGTTAAGGGTCGATTTTTAGGGGAAGAGCCAAGTTTTTTGTAATTTGCGGAAAGACATGAGGTCCTCGGTGAGTCGGATGTGGGGTGGAAGTGCGTTCCACAGAGTGGGGGCCAAGGCTGAGAATGATGCTCCACCTAACCTGACTGAGTTGGTTTTTGGTATGATAAACTATAGCTAATCTAGGGTTCTTAAAGAGAAAAGTAACTGATAAACTCTCACAATCCCCACTGAAACCTGTAGAGGGACACAGGGTGGCTGTAGAAATGAAATCTGTGTGGACTTATTTTCATGACATTTCATTTTTGAAACATCTGGAGAAAAAATAGGATTATAGCCTTATTTTACCAATCCTGGAACTAGGAGATTACACTAAAACCGTACAAAGGTGTGTATGTTTTTAAAACTGTTTTCTGGCAGAAAAATAATTACATTTTTTAAATTGTATTCCCAGTAAAAGAAAATGCCACACGATGTAATGTCACCTGATAAAGTCTATGCATGTCATGTAATGCTTTTCTCCCATGTATTATCCCCCCACCATTCACACCTCTTAATGGACAATAGTCCTCCTTCAGGCACCCCTGTGCCTGGGCCATTATTGCAATCCTTTGTGGACACAGAGCGAACTTCAGAAAGAACAGCTGTGCTTACCTGCACTTTGAGACAGAGTGAACGCCAGGTGGGACAAGCAGATAAGGGACGGCGGCAATGAGTACCGGTACTATCCTCGGGTTTGGAGAAGTCCCGGCCCTCATTACGGCCAAAAATAAGTGCGGGTACTGAGGGCCGGATAGAGCCGGCCCATTTAAAGCACTGCTTCAAACGCGTTCTAGTCACTTTCATCATAAACATTTTCCCCACAGGTCGCCATCACTGAGCGGCGACCGGTTGGAAATCAGCGCACCCAATGGCCGTGCATATGGGAGGAGGCGACCAGGAAGCGGTGGGCATTGGTGTTTGAGGTAATGGGGAGCTGAGGTGAGGAGACTGGGGTGTCCGCCACAGGCGACAGGGCAATGGGTGGGAGGAGGAAGGCAGGGGAGAGAGTGTGGATTGTGGGGGCACCCCCACCTTTGAGGAGGGCACAGTGGGGGCTCAGACAGAAATGGTGCTTTCCTGCGGTGCCAAAGCCTGGTTTCCCAAACCTGGTTTTGGCAAAAAGAGCCTGTGAGAAAACATCTCAGATCCCTTCAAGGGTAAAGATTCTACATGTACAACCACTCGAAGTGTCCTCGCTTTTGAGGAAGCAAGCGTAGGAGCATTAAAGGTCTCAATGGCGCTATCATGTATTAGAAGAAGTAAAATACCCTCACCATACTTATAATGCAAGCCAGCATGGCGTCCTATGCCATTATAAAGGAGTGCCATGGTCTCGTTTCTCTATATGTGGATGGAACACTTGAGTGACTGGCAAATGTCCTTGCTACTGGATATCTTAGCACCCGCCTTCTGTGCTTCCTTTACCCTCCAACTCGCTTATTGAAACTTTCCCTAATGCTACCTTCCACGTCATTCGTCGGTACACAACTATGGTTTCTTCGGTGCAGCTCTTCTGGGAAAATGCAATTCTGTGGAGCTCTTCCACATTTCCCATACGTTTTTCCTGCTTATAAATAATGTATTTAGTGTTTAACATAACTTTATTCGGTTGTGGTAACCATAAAAGCATGTCATTGTCACATACACATATTCAAACACAATAATAAAAAAATACATAAAAAAATACAATGGGACGGAGCCGATAAATAAGTACATTAAAAAAAAAGGAAATCATTGAAACACCTAAAATCTTCAAGAATAGATTCATGTTGGGGTTAATAATCGTGACCTTCGTAGCCAAGCCCTAAAAACATACTTTGAAACAAAGTGGGCTGCAATTAGGTCATCAGATCGTTTACATAATTCAACAGCCCCAGCAGTGGATCTAACAGTCCTACGTCTAAATAAAGGCAATAGATAACAATCCCTTAAATCCACATATATATATTGGATAAAACAGAAGGAAGTGGATTAGGGGTTGCCTAAGCTCACCACATGCCGTGCACCTACAGTCATTGGACTGTAACTGGATGAATAATGCCCGGGCATAGCCAGAGCCCACCCAATCCAGATGTGACTCAAACCCTTCCATTGGTTTCAGGTCCCAAAATAAGGTGCCCGTGCTTAATTTATGACAGGCCGTTCTCATGCCATTGCATAATGCAAAACGGCAGTTGGCATACTCTCCGGAGCGAGCCAGAGGCGGGCCATATCCATTTCTTCGAGCCCTCTGCATACAAAACGTAACCACTGCAGAGTGCCTGTGCTCGGCATGTTTAACAGACCCCTATGTTTCCAGTTCCGGGTTATTCCATATTTTACACCAGAGCTACAGTGGTTTTGTCATCAACACCTCACAAATGGGTTTTAAGTCGCACTCCCAGCGAAGGCTGGCAAAAGGTGCGCTTTCGGGTTGCTGTAAAAGAGCTCTAAGAACGTTGTTGTCTGCTCTTTTGGATACTGGGAATTTGGTAACAGCACACAGCTCCGCTCTGTACATTGTTGCTGCTAAACCTTGGGCGTTATAGAGCTGAATAGCCGGGGAGATTGATCCTCCACTATGGCTATGATGGAAAGGACGCACCCATCCCCCACTGTATTTTTCAAGTCCTAGCTACTGCCTTTGTAAGCTTGGCTGCCCATCCCAGGGCTCCAGCAAACGTTATACCCCGTTAGTCGTATGAGCTGACTTGCTCCAGCACACACCTCTCGACTTCTATTACCAGTTTATGATCTTTTCTAGATTTTTGGGAAAAGACCATAACTTTGGTCTTCTCAGTGTTAAGCTCCATAGAGAGTTGCTTAAACTTCTCCAAGAAAAGCTTCCGGTTGTGTTTCAGTTCCATGGGGGAGGTTGAGAAAATCACTGCATCGTCCGCATAGAACAATAAAACTAGCTTGTCAGAGCCTAATTTAGGTGGGTCGAGACAACCAGCTTGAAGTTCCTCAATGATCTTGTTAATATATATACAAAATAGGAGGGGTGCCAGCACACAACCCTGGTGAAAACCCCTCTAAACCTTGAACGAGTTAGTAGTCTCCCCACCCAGGCCCAACCTCACAGCAGCCTAGTTCTCATGGTATAAAGATTGGATGTTGTACACTAGTTGTCCTGGAATCCCCTTGCTTTTAAGAATTCTCCAGAGCTTAGCCTGCGATACACAATCAAACCCAGTACGTAAATCTACGAAAATCGCATATATTTTTAGATGTTTGACTGAGACATATTTAGCCTAAAGCACAGATCCACAGTATTTACACCTGGCCATAACCCAGCCTGTAGATGATTCAGGAGGCCACCTTCAGTTACCCAATGATGAAGACGCGCCAGCAATACTCTTGCGTAAACCTTGCGCATATTGTCTAATAGAGAAATGGGCCTGTAGTTCCCAGGATGTTTCTTGTCACCTTTCTCTAGATAGGTAGGATAATAGCCTCACACTAGGTTGGGGGGACACTCTTAATCCTGGCGACAAAATTTAAATACTTTGGCGAGTAAGCAAACCCATGCTCCTAATTCGTCCTTGATCAGGTAGATGGGGATTGCATAAGGGTCCAGATCCTTCCCTGCACCCAGGCCGAGGTATAAGAGGCTAAAGTGTTGGGGCCACACACTTGGGGAGATATGATACAGGCCAGACCCCACCATATCCAAGACTCTGCCTCCAATAACTTTCCAAAAACCTTTGTGGTCACCCCTGTTCAAACAACATAGGAGTTTGCTCCATTTATTTTGGGCATACTCCGATTTCTTGAACTCGCTTATAATTAACCCTCGGAATACTTAGATGTTTTTATCTAGTGTACCAGTGTTTTTTTAAGGAGCCTATCAGGCTTTGCTTAGCAGCCTGACAGTCTTCATCAAACCATCCTCTGTTGTCAAGGGTTGCCTTTCTGATTTTCCCCACCAATTTTGTAAAAAAGGGATCTAGCATTACAACGTGGTACGACACTAGCATCATTCACGTGCACCTAACTGGGTCATGGTCACTCTCGCTTCGTGCAAGAATCTCCAAGCTTACTACCAAAGCCCAATCATTCATATTGATCAGGACATATTCGATCCTAGAACTCCCTTGATGGCTCAGCAGGAACGCCTGGGGATACTAGGCCATTACATGCTCATAGTCCGGCTCATACATTAATCTCATGACCTCAATGGAACGGGGATGGTGTCTGGACGGTTTTGCTGACACCAGTGGGGGAATCCCATGGGCTGCACCTTGGTCGTCCCATAGACCACTTAGCTCATCAGAGGGCTCAAACTGAACATTAAAGTCTCCCATTGCCAAGATTGAGCGGGCTTCATTAGTCAAGACTTTAGGTTCCTTAATTATATAGTTAATTTTGTGTGTACCATCCAGGGCGGTGTCCCCCCATTCTATGACAGATGTTAAAAATCAATAGATATCCTCCCATGGTGGTACATGCTGCCGAGCAGAGTAAATCATCCGAGGCAGAGTGCATTGTTTTGGTTACAAGGCCCAATCTCGGATCAACCATAACAGCCAATCCACCCTTCGGCTGCCTTTGTTACCCTTTTGGTCTGGTTTGCAAACAGAGCAAAACCCCTGGAACCCAATGTCTTCCACAGGCCATGTTTCCTGGAGGCAAACCAAATCACATGCATGTACGAATGTAACCCAATCTAAGTCCTGCCTTAGTCTCTTAGCCCCTGCCACATTCCAAGACAAAATCTTATATCAATGTTTTGCTGTAGAGGTTTTACCCATTATGGACTAGGATACGTGCTCCGAGGATTGGACAATATGCAGACATGCATACCAGCATCTCCTCAAGCTTCCCATACCTGGCCTCCGGTCCCCGAGGGCATTCACCCTACAGCGCTTTGGGACCATACTAATGGTGAAAGGCGCTATACAAATGACAAACTACTACCACTACTACTAATTATTGACTCATACAATGCCAACACCCTGCCCACTAAAGAGCATGGTACTCAATGGCTCTGTCATGAGTCACATTTTATAGATCCACTCTTAAAGCTGTAAGCAGCTAAGAGGATATATTTTGCATATATGGGTGTGGCGTTAAGATCAATTTAGGGTAAGGCCAGTTCCTGAAACAGGTTTGATTTGCACAATGCTCCAGAAGACCCCTGTATAGCAAAAAAGCCAGATCCCCCTGCCCCAAATGATTGTAATATTATGATAATTTCAAAGGGAGAAACTATAGGGCGCTACATCGCCAATAGGTCTCAAAGCGCTTGAACAAAACAAAACAAGAACAAAAAGTAACCACAACAGGAGGAGAAATAGAATCTGTGAAGGTCATCAGTGCAATAATCTGCAATGTGG
Organism: Ambystoma mexicanum; assembly: GCF_040938575.1. Lineage (NCBI taxonomy): Eukaryota > Metazoa > Chordata > Amphibia > Caudata > Ambystomatidae > Ambystoma > Ambystoma mexicanum. The sequence goes on along the minus strand of NC_090928.1, from coordinate 1,202,138,570 downwards.
GAAGCAGACAACCTCCGGTGCTTCCGGGTCAAAAGCTCGGTCGGGTTTGACAAGCATGCAGCAGTGGGAAAACCGAGTACAATTATGAGTTGAAGGTTGTTCTTGCAAGTTGAGCCGAGGAGGAAAGTTATCAGTATGTGTTTAATTGAATTCGGTTCTCAGAGCATTTCTGTAAGCTAAAGGTGCTGGCACAGCAACATATAGACATGCAAACACGTGCTCATTATGCTTTCCTCACTTTCGTTTCTCATGTGAAACGTGCACCAGCAAAGATGGTTTCAGGCCGATTGGGGCCTGGTGCCTTAACCAGAGTTTCCCCACGTGCAAGAGGTTTGCAATATTCCTTTCAATTTCAGTTTTCTCTGATATGGGCAATGGGTTTTTAAAGACATTGCATCAGTGGCTACAAAGCACATAGTCATAGATAGACAGATCTTATGGGAAGTGAATGGACAGCAAACACTGTCTCACTCTCTGGCACACAAAGAACTCCATCTGAATGGAACATAGCTGTATTGCTTCTGGGGGCATGGCCACCCACCCGCATGGACCTGCAATAATTCACTACTCGACCCCATAATGCACATCACCTCTGCAGCTATAATTCAGCTGAGTGCTGCAAGAGAAATCCAGTCCAGCTGGGCACATAATCAGGTACTCCCCTGTCAGCCTATCAGAGTACCCTTCCACTTGCCACATCTCCATGGGTCGCTAGCAGGGACTTATCCGACCCCAAACTACCTTTGTGCTGGCTAAAATGCAAACACGCATTCTAAAATCCTCTTATTAATTCTCATACCTTGGACTTCGGTCCTCCGAGAGCATTCACCAACAGAGCTTTGAGGCCATACCAATGGCATTAGGCGTTATATAAATGCCATATAGCATAACATAACATAACATAACTCTCAGTAGGGAGACGGGGGGATACATTGGAGAGGGTACTTTCTCCCTGATTTTCATCGCAATTGTATTGGATCTTGCAATATGTATGTATGTATATGGAATCAAAACCTTGCTGTTAAGTGACAGAGCATGGCACAGGGGACACGCCCGTAGGGTTGCATTGGAGAGGTGGTTGGACAATGGCCATATTCTCACCCTCTGTACGTTGACACGGGGAGAGTTCAGGCAGAGGGACTGCTCATACACATTGGGCAAGCAGAGAAGAAATAGGGAGAACATGTGTAAGAGGTTTTCAGAAAAAGAGGTAGATCAGGGAGTTCCAGCAGGCACTTGTGTAGGGATGACTAGTGGTCCAGGTATGGCTAAGATATTGGATGTCCATAGTCCACAATCATTTGAATGAAGCTGCCCGTTCCTACATAGACACATAGGACATGTATAGATGTGCCAAAAATGTCGTCAGGTGGTGAACAATCCGTACAGTTCTTGATATGATATGATAGTTTATTTATATAGCGCCTATACACAATGTGATTTAAAGCGCTTCAGAGAAGAACCCTGGAGAACTTTGATCATCTCCTTCCTTTCAGAAATACCAGGCTACAGAGTATGAGTGGTCTTCAGTGTACTGTTGATGGCTTTCAAATGCCACGTCACCGTTCTCATCCCTGTCTACTGGCACAGTCTACGCAAGGACGGTTAGCCTTGCATTAAGTCAACATATTAAATCGCAAAGTCAACATATTAAATCTGCTCAATAATGCACTTCATCCATACTTTGCATTTGTTGATTCTTGCATTGTCTAGCATCACTTCTCAAGTTAAGGCTTAAGCTCGGCCCGCGTCACTTGTAGGCTCAGCCAAGAGTACTTCCCTTCATCCCCGCCTAACCTTGGATCTTGTTCTCGTCATCACTTACGGGGCCCTTCCCATCTTCCCCACTACATTAGAAGGCCCAGTTCCTTTTTCATTGTCTTTCCCAGATGATCAGGAATGCACTGAAATTGATCTACTGGTCTGTGCATTTACTACTCAACTCCAATCGGGTTTTAAGAATTACCAGAAAATAATCTTCTTTGAACAACATTATCTAGGTTGAGGCCATATGCGACCTTGATGTTGACTGAGGATGTGACTGTGAAACGTGCAGTGCTGTTTCAATGGCGCGAGTAACTCTTGATCCAGGTTTTCCAAAAGGTGACAGAGAACCCACCTACCCTCTCATAATAAGCAGGTTGGTTATGTTAGGTTATGTCCCTTGTATAACACGCATATATGCCATCCAGTAGGCTTCATGGTGCTGAAAGACCAACACAAATTTAGAATGAGCAACCAGCTCACACCCATCACCAGGGCTTTAAGTGGGCCAGGGCTTTACCTGTGTCTGCCACCTCTGAAAATGGTACCCCCACTGACAACTCCACTACTCCCCCACCAGGCACTGCAAAACCCCTTCTCAGGTGCGCCATGACAATGCCAGGTCAATCAACGCCCACGCCCTAGACATACATGACCTCTTATCCACCCACAACCTGGATCTCCTCATGATAACCGAAACATGGCTGCACGAAGCCTCCGGCCCCGCTCTTTCCCTCGCCCTCCCTCCCGGCTACTCCATCACCAGACAAGATTGCACATCTAAAGGTGGTGGTGTAGCACTAATAACTAAAGACCACCTATCTGTTAGAAAGATAGAGAAATCCATGAACAACAACTGTGACTATCTCCAACTCAAACTTGGACTCTTCCCCAACTGCACCATTGCCATACACCTCCTTTACTGCCCACCAGGCCCCTTAGGCGACTTCCAGGCCTCTCTTACCCACCTCCTCTCTGACAACCTCAAAAAACACTCTAAAGTCATCCTCCTCGGTGATGTCAACCTAGGCCTCTATGACCCCAAAGACACTGCTGCTAAATCACTTAACTCAGCCCTTGAGACCCGAGGATTCATTAACTCTATCTCCAACCACACTCACACTCTGGGCAGAACCCTGGACTGGATCACCCAGCAGAACTGCCCATTAACCATAACTGGCAAAACCCCTACCCCATGGTCCGACCACCACATCATCACATTTAGCCTCCCCCTCACTCATCCTTCTTCTCCCCCACCCCGGTCCCTGCCACCAGCACTCACAAGATGCTCCCGCCAACTCACCAAAGAAAAACTACTACCTTACCTCCAAGGCCCAGCGTTCAAACCACCTTTCTCCACCGACCCGGAAACCCTTGCACTAGCATATGATGCTGCAATCAAATCAGCGATCAACACCATAGCCCCTCTCAAACCCCGCAAATCCAAACCCACCACCCACTCCAACACATGGTTTTCCCCTGACCTCCTCATACTCTGCATGAAAAAACGGGCCGCCCTTACACAGTGTCGAACCTCCCACTCTGATAAAGACAAGCTCGACTTCCAAACTCGCGCTAAAGAATACAAGAAGGCAATTATTCAAGCTAAGGCTAAGTCCTTCGAATCCAGAATTTCTGAGGCTAAATCAACTACTAAGGAAATCTTCTCTATTTTTAGAGAGCTAGAGACTCCCACCCCCGCCCCCAGAATTTCACCAAAGACAAAAAATGGTGCGACGATATTCAAACCGCCATGCGTAACAAGTTGAGCTCTCTCCAAACTAAAATACAATCAACAAAACATGCGCTTCCCAATACTCCCACCCCTACCCATTCTCCCCAACATGACTCCTCCCTGATATTCTCATTCAAGGCCGTACAAGAGCAAGACATGATCAACCTCATGAGGACCATAAAACCATCCAACTGCAAGGGAGACTCCTGCCCTGCTGCCATTATTAAGGAGTGTGCCGAAACACTCACACCGTTCCTAACAGCCTTTGTCAATGCCTCCTTTACCACTGGGAAAGTCCCCGCCTGCCTCAAAGAAGCTTGGGTCCGCCCCCTCTTAAAAAAACCTACGCTCGACCCTATCTTTCCCAACAACTACAGACCTATCACCACCGTCCCCTTTCTACTCAAAATACTGGACAAAGCAGCATACTTGCAGGTGCAACACTTCAATGAAGAAAACAAGCTCCTAGGACTTCGCCAATCTGGCTTTCGCCCAAGGCGTGGGACTGAAACCGCCCTACTGGACCTAAAAAAACAGATGGACAATGCCAGAGACTTAGGAAACCGCCCTACTTTTACTCCTTGACCTCTCTGCGGCATTCAACCTTGTAAACCACAACGTCCTTTGCCACCACCGTCCTTTGCCACCACCTCTCCACCACTGCCAGATTCTCCCCCGACGCCATGTCCTGGATCACCCCCTTCTTGCAAGACAGGACCATGCAAGTATTCTCCGACCTGGCCTCCGCCTCACCCACAATCATGCTTTGTGGAGTACCCCAAGGATCCTGCCTCTCTCCCACACTCTATAACATCTTTACTCGCCCACTCTTCCTTATCCTCGACGCATTGGGCATCTCCTACACTAATTACGCGGACGATACAGAGATCCTCCTCACCCTCACTGGCAACTATGATACAGACTCCTGCACACTCAACAACATCTATAACACATCCAAGCTTGGATGGCAGACAACAGACTTTGCCTCATATCCGACAAGACAGAACTCCTCCTGGTAGGATCCCAGACACACTAAAAAACCTCGATATCCAGTACAGTCACTTCACTATTGACTCTATTAAAATACCAGTCTCTGACTCAGTCAAAACCCTCAGAGTCTACCTGGACTCGAACGTATCCATGAATAGACAAATCAATGCAATCGCCTGCGCTGCAGCGTACCATGCTAAACTAATCAACGCAGCCAGGCCTTTTCTATCCAAAGAAAATTTGCGCGAACATAGCCAGAGCCATCACATGCTCAAGGCTAGACTACTGCAATGTACTCTTCCTAGGGACCTCCACTAAAAACCTGGATAGACTACAAGTCATCCAGAACAATGTGCTCCGCACAGGCCCAAGGCATCTCCGAAAGGGAGAACATCACTGCAGCCAGGAAATCAGCCCACTGGCTCCCAATAAGACAAAGAATCATATTTAAGGCTTTGACTCTGACACACAAGTGCATCCACCTCACCGCACCCGAATACCTATCTCAAAGGATCCATCCCTCCACCTCAACAAGACCAAAGAGATCACCCTACGCCAACATGCTTTTGTGTGCCCTTGGTAAGACGAACTAGAGCAGGTGGCTCTAGCTTCCCCTACCTCGCACCTTCACACTGGAGTGCTCTACCTCCTACCCTCTGAGGAGAAGTATCCCTCATGGCTTTCCGCAAAGCCATGAAAACTGTGCTCTTTGCATAAATATGTGCCACAATCATCAACCCAGCCTGACTGACCTCAAATGTATTGTGTAATTTGTACCCTTTTCAACTATGTACCATGCATGTATCAGTGTACAAACGCTTTCCAATGCATTTACCAGCTGTACCCTCCTTGTAACTAAGTTCCTTGGAAGTAACAGTGCCTCAATGCCCACAGGCTGTTAGTGCGCTATATAAATGTAATACACAAATAAATAAATAAATACATAAATAAATAAATAAGGGCTAGACAGGGCTCTGCCCTGTCAGTATCCCAATATTGCCCTTGAGCCAGAGCTCTGCCGCGCTCTCCGTACTGACCTCCTCACCAAATGTCTTTAAAATTTGAGTGGCAATACTCTTCTTTGCCAGTAAATGTCACCTTTAATAATGTTTAGAATCTGAAATGTGATATGAGGTACTTTTGAAACAGGAAAGGGAAATTATAAGAGAATACATAGTGTGATTTTTGTCCACACATCGTATTAAAGTATTATCATTAGAATGCCTTTAATTAATATCCATGAATAATGGATTTATTTTAGAAGAACTGTGGGATTGCACATTTTGATTTGATGGTCTGTTTCATATTTGAATATATCTATTTTGGCCAACATTTTTCACACATTAACCAGATTTAGATACATCTCTTAAAGCAGAATATTTGCCCTTTCACTGCACATATGTAAACTCGATTGTCTCCGTTAGGTCACTCCTTTACTTACACAGGCCCCTCCGTTTCAAAGCTTTAAAGATGTATTAGCTACTTGGGATTTGAGATTTTGCAAGACCCTTTTTTGGCCCCACCCCTAAATATTGCTCACAACGCATTAGAGCCCCCCTCATTTTCTTATCCCACTTACAGCACTGTCCACCATGTAAGCTCTTATGCGTTTTACGCAATGTGTTCAGCTGCCTGTGGGAGACCAGATGCCACCCCCGGCGCAACTCTGGCTCCGCTGACATTTTATTGGCGCTAGAAACAAGACCAGGGCTGAATTTGCTGAGCAAGAATACTGGTAAGGTAAGGAGTGCCTTTTTGGTTAATCACTGTTGGAGCAGCCGGAGCCGCGACCAAAGAGCTGGGGCCTAAGCTACAGAGATGGGCGCATCCGTCCTTCTGTCCATCTTCCAGTGTGAGGTTCTTCAGAGCGTGACTGCAGCTTAGGCCTCTCTCGGGAGGAGTGAAGGGGGCTATTGTCCCCCCACCCCCATTGGTGCTCTGCCCCTCCCCCTCTGGAGAAGGACACTTTTCCCTTGTCCTAGGATCAGGCAGCAATCGCCTCTTTGCGGCCTCCTTTGTTTCCTTGTCCTAGGACCAGGCAACAATCGCCTCTTTGCGGCCTCCTTTGTTTCCTTGCCGCACTGACGGAACCCACAAAAAAGACGTTTTGAAAGTGAAAAATGTTTGTTAACTTAAAGCCAATTATTAAGTCGATTATGCAGACATTTGTACAAACGTGGTTGAGGTCTAGGTACGTATAACTTGTTACACCATTGGAGAATGGAAGAACATGGTACATTTGCTAACGTGTTATGAATTATGAGTAGGAAAGATTGTTGTACTTAACCCTAAGGTCAACATGCCACGGGGTCTGAGGCCCTTTGACTTGGGAGTTAGCATTAAGAACTCGATGAGATGGCGTAGTCCATTGTGTATGTACCGATATGCTACAGTATGTAATATGTATCGGAAAGGTAGCATTACCTGGGCAATTTTAAATGAAGCATATGCCTGATGTACGTGAATGACCAGCCTGCTACTGAAACTCTGCTGCTTCTGTGTTTACCACTCATAGTGCCTCATTAAGATCCCGGCAGTAGGCATGCCGGTAAAACCGTCAGCCTGCCGCCAGACTCGTGATTATTTACCGCCGCCTGACTTGCGGCGGTCCTGGTAAGTCAGGCGGCGGCATTCGTAACTCCCCATTCCCATTTGAGTCCCATAGTACTCAATGGGAAGGGCGGAAGAACAGTGACTGTGCGCAAAAGTGCTGGTGCTTCTGTCAAAGTCTGCGTAAATTACCAGAACCGTTGTTTCCAGACCTGCAATCTTGTAATGAGACCCACGCACTGTAGAGAAATAGAGAGCATTGATTGGAGAGTGAGGTTATGATAGAACATGACTGGGGGTGGGTGGCCTACGCAACCGCACGATGTTTTCATATGGAATATAGTCAACTATGAGAATAATAATGTAGGGTATGCTGTGAACACCGTATTTAATTTGTGAGTCATTACTGGGTAGAGATATCTCCACCACCCTGTATAGAAATCATACGGACATAACATTCTCGGGGAATCCATTTACTCTTCACGTATTGCTATCGTATCTTGTCAGAATATGAATGGACCTTGCTTCATCTTCTTAGAGAGCATGTCAGTATTCTTAAGGATATGACTATGTGTGTACATACGGCCACCCTTTAGACTAGCGGACAGAAACGGTCCGGTCCCCGGTAAAATGGCGCCCATGTTGACTAACTAGTTGCAATGCAGCGTAGATACACATTCTTACTTGACGGGCCTCTCACATGACCCCTGCTCATGTGACTAGCCCTGGAAACTGGCTTCCTTATCGCACTAACAGAACGCGGACGCTCGCAGTGATACGGCAGTTCAGAAAAATGGAGGTGAGTGGGAGAAGGAACAGTGATTAATCTGAAAGCTCTTACACAATACCTGTTCGAACGTTTTAAGGCGTAAGACACGTCAAGCGGAGTCTCGCCGCCTGATATATATTTTGATCGTTGTTGTTCTAGAACAGCCGGCTTGCGAGAATGCATTGATATGCTGATAAAATTGATGATCCTTAATAAGAATCAGGACTATGTTGGAGAGCTGGAATAGAATATTCCTGTGCTTGGAAGGTTGAGGTGAGAACGGTTCCATATTGTAAGAGCCTGATTTGAGTTGATGGGGTACAGAGTGGTTGACTTACCATTTTGCCTATGACCCCCATGACCCTGTTATTTTACTTCGCAACTGACAGCAAGCAGTTAAAGAGTCCAGGTAAGTGTTCATGATATTACCCCTCCACTCACGAGTTTGGGTGGCCCAAATCAGAAGGTTGACCTATAATGACGTCATGATGTTCACAAGTGCTATTAATGGTGATTCGTCAATTATTCACGATGCACTGAGGCTTGCTCACACCATACCATAAGACCTAACCTATGCACCCCCCCGCATGTTCACACAGGTTATTGAGAGAAGGTAAACAACACACACATTAGATCAAATGTGATGTAATCAGATATATGTTTGCCATGGGAAAGTACATGTATGACATTGGTCGCATTTATGTTTTGTACATATAGTGTCTTTTGCTCTTGAAGAAGTAGAAAACATCCCCGAAACACATAGAGCACCTTTGCCCTCCGTCCGAACATCAAAGAATAAAGAAATTTGGACTATCTTTCTTAATCAGATTTTCAGAATTGAATATGTTGTTGGAAATAAATATTGACTTTAACACTTTGCATCAACAAACTTGCTGATTCATCAGAATTAAGGTTTGCAGGGGACGGGAGTGTCCATAGATTGGACACATGTTGTTGTATATTGTGTTTACGGCCTCGTGTCAGGGTCGGTATTCCTCCCCTGCACCCAAACCTTTGTTAAATAATTGCAGTATAGAGTGAAATTGTAAAGTCCTATTAGGTGTGCACTGATCCATTTCTAACGTATGTAAACTTAAAGCTAACAGTTGATTTTTTCAATCTGTTCATTTTTTTTCCTGCGGGTGCTCCCGCGACTTTGTAATTACCCCATTAAAATTGAATGCATTTATTAGGAAACTGTAAGCTGAGTTCACAATAGTCAAAGATGCGGCAAGAGACTTAGTGCCATTTATCTCAAAACTAATCAATGCTTCCTTCAAAACTAACAGGGTCCCAAAAAAGCCTAAAAGAGTCTTGGTTTCTACCGCTTCTCAAGAAACAGACTCTTGACCCATCTATCCCCACAAATTACAGACCCATCACCACGGTCCCCTTCCTTCTTAATATAATCGACAGGGTAGTTTACCTACAAATTCAGGACTACCTCGCTCGAAACGAACCACCTATATGGGTCGCGCCAATCCGGTCGCAGGCCACAACATCGCACCGAAACGGTGCTAATTAACCTAAAGACCCAAATAGATGAGTTTAAGGTCAAAGGCAAAACCGCCATGCTACTCCTCCATGACCTGTCGGCGGCCTTTGACCTGGTGGACCATGCAGTTTTGTGCAAACACCCAGCGTTGGTGGCCCACTTCTCAAGTGATGCAATATCCTGGGTCCAGTCCTTCTAACAAACAGAACAATGAGAGTTTTCTCCCCATCGGCCTCGGCTGACCTGATTCATACTTCATGTGGTGTCCCACAGGAATCTTGCGTCTCACCCAGTATGTATAATATATTCACTAAGCCCCTATTCCATAAATTGGACAGACTGGGTGTCACCTACACTAATTATGCAGATGACACCCAGATCCTCATTCCGCTTTCGGGCAATTTTGATAAGGACACGGCCTTGGTGAATGAAATATACCTCCTCATCCAGGCATGGATGGCATCCCATGGCCTCTGCCTGAATGACGATAAAAGAGAAACCCTGATCCTTGGCTCCACTGCCAATTTAAAAAAAACGTAGTCCCAACTATGCCTCATTCAATAAAGATGACAATACCATAAAAACAGTAAATGAGGTAAAAACTCTTGGTTTTTACCTCGACTCCAACCTATCACTAAGAAAACAGGTCAATTCCTTAGCTTCTTCTACGGCCTACACAGGCAAACTCATTAGGGCCTGCAGACCATACCTATCTGAAGCCAGCTGCATTACCCTAGCTAATGCTCTAATCCTATCAAAGCTAGATTATTGTAACGCTCTGCATGTTGGAGCCAATAAATATATCATCAACAAATTACAAATACTTCAAAATAACGCCCTGAGAACTGCCCTTAGCTTAACCAATAGAGAACAAATCTCTAAGTTCAGAAGAGACCACCAATGGCTAAAAATAAGTCATAGGATCTTACTCAAAACAATTTCTCTCACCTTCGAATGTCTGAATGATTCCGCTCCCCCTATCTCACGGAAAGAATGATTAGAAAAACCTCGACCCACCCATCTCGATGAGCCGCCTCTCACTGCCTTGAGATACCCATATTTAAGTTAACCAACTCAGGAGGAGGAAGTTTCCCAGTGAAAGCTGCACAACAGCGGAATGCACTTCCCCTTAAACTCAGGACTGATCAATCCTATCTGAGCTTCAGACGTAATTCCCTAAACTGGCTACGTTCTAAGGATATATGAACACCTGGAAGACCTCCAATTCACCTGCTCATGAATATGCCCCTTACACTGTATCTTTGTTACATGTTTTACATGCTTCTATGTATCCGATTGTACACCCTACTGTAACCTATTGAATTGTATGTCCATTGCCCGTACTGTACCGATTCCGTGTTGTATCTAAGCTTCAAGTATTCCTATCTGCAGCGCCCAGCTACCTACGGGTTTGGTGCACATTACCAAATAATAAACAAAACAAACAGTACCAACTTTAATTTTTTTCTGTCTGGTCTGACCTTTCTCCATCCACATACCAGAATATGAGCAATAGACGATTGTCTAACAAGTGGGGACTGAAGCTAAAGTAATTAGGTCCACCTCAGCGACGTTAACTTCACACAATGCTACAGAGTGGGCATTTGCAGATTTCGGGCGGGCCTTTTTCACTCAGGCCCTACCCTATCTATGCCTCTGCACTACATTTCCTCCCACTCCCACGTACTCCTCCCTCCATGCCCCGACTACCGCTATGGATCCATGGCACCCGCGCGGAGGGTGGAATTGTGGGTAACTCGAACTTGTTGCTGTCATCAAGTTTGTCCTTGCTTCATAATATGTTTGGTTTTTGCAACAGCATGTGCTTCTGCCTATGCATGTTACTACTTCTGCAGTCTGTTTGTCATGGACCGTTTGGAATACATTACATTAGGTTTGGAGTTGCACAGGCTATTCTCCTGCCCTCCCTGCGAAGGGGTTCCCGGGCTGCCTTTGCAGATGCACAGAGTAATTCATTTGGATTATTTGATGAGTTGTACTTGGATTGAAAAAATGTACCTTCATGAATATAGGTTAAAACATATTGTTCGTAGTTTTGTCTCTAAAGTGGCACTTTAGTGCCACCTGTAAGTCAGAATGAATGCATTAGCGTACAGCTAGGGGGACCTGTCATATAGAAAGGACAAATGATTTTAGGTGCAGTTAGGCTATTTACCCACTAATTGACTGCCCATGGACATGCTAATCCCTAAAAACATTCCCACTCATATCCTGCCCCTTCTTCACCCAAAACAAACCGTCCTGGGATCTCCTTGAGTAAACTTGATCAAGCCTTAAAATCAAACTTTGCTCTCATCTACTGGAGTCATACAATTTATTTTTACCAGGCGTGCCTTCAGCCACTTTATCTATAAGCTGTATGCATGTCCTTCACTGAAGTCCTGTTAAAAATAATAATTAGCAAAGCCAACAGTTTTGGCTTGTGTAGAGGCACTAGATAGGTATCTGCCAGGCATACTGTCATATGTCTAGATAATGCATCATTTTCAAGCTGCTACCACTAATGGTCAGTTAGCATCATTACAGAAATGCCTGGTAAATACCCCTCCAATGTCTGCACAAAAGCCAAAACTGTTGACATTGCTGTGACGAACACGCTTCCGGGGCACCAGTGGTACAGGGATGAATCTAAACCATCAATCAGCCTCACACCTCTAGTACACCCAAAGGTATCTGAACATATTGGAAACACAAGCAAATTATAAACCTCCTTGTCCAATTTTGGTAACGTGGACAGAACGGCAGGCTTATCTCCGCAAGTTCGTGGATCGTTGATTAATTGCAACACAGTGAAAATACAATTATTACCCAATGATGAAAGGGACTGTCCAGTCAAGGTTGGATAAACATATATTTACTTTATTATTATTGAACTGACAGTTCTAGCACACTACTAAATTACAACCCACCCTGTAAAGAAATTATGAGAAACCTGGACTTGTCTCACTTATTAGTCCCAGGGGATCTGCCATACAGATGGCCAGGACATGGCCATCGCTATTGGATCCAGTTCCTGGGGGTGGACCAGTGCGGGAGGATCAACTGGATGGGGGGTTCTCAGGGAGGGGAAGTGGGATGCTGACGGGTGAGACATGGTATCCCCTTTTTGTTAACCCCTTTTCCTCAACCTACTCCATAGGTTATTTGAAAACTCAATCCCCCTTTCTTAACATGAACACTTTGGCAGAGACTGATTACCCTGAAAGACAATGGACTAACATCTGAGCCATATACCTGACATGTCCCAACTCAAGGTCCAGGCAGAATCAGGCAATTGCCACTGATTTTACACACCGAACAGCATTTTCCCTTCCTCATAGAGATAAAAGGCAGAGCACAAGAGCACACTCTGAGCAAGGTGGAACATACGAGGAAGCAATGATTCCAGGGCAGCAGCATAAACGGAGAAAGATGGCGCAACCTGAAAGGACGTCAAGGAGGGAATTGCCCCTTCCCCTTTTCAACCAGAACCGCAAAACCTCCAAACAAAGAACAGTAAGACTGGGAATCGCAGCTGGCGGATGGTGTGACGGATGTCAGCGGTACATGGAACACTCCCGCACAAGGTTGCCATCGTAGTACCGTCCTTGACTCTATCAGCAAAAGAAATGCCAAGGAGTTCAGCCAAGCCAGTGAGTCAAAAGAACCAGATAAGAGCCGGACTGTGTTAAACTTGAGGATGCAGTGGCCACATTAAAAGATCAATGGTGCAAAGTGTACATACTAGAAGGCCCTAGGGGAGGCAGACAAAAAGTGTCAAGGTGGTCATACAAGGGTTCAGCAAAATCCTTTGCACAATCAAAGGTCCTTGACGCATTGTTAAAACATTTTGAACATTGTAAAAGAGGCGTTTGAACCAAGGTCTGAGCCCGACCGAGGGGGACCTCAGTGAATGGGATACTTGTTTAAAAAGACATTAAGGATTCTGAAAACATCACATGAAGTGATTGTGATTGAAAGCTAATAATGAACCCGACTGAGGGATGCCCAGAGAAAAGCTAAGGAAAGCAAATCGCACATTGTGGAAATAGCTGCATTAACTACATTGTGGTGAGAAAGTGGCACTTGCAGCCGGCGGAGGGGAAGGCCGTGTGAGATGTGTATAGCCTGACTGGGGGCTGAGAGAAAGCCTGAATAGGGGCTAGAAGAAAGCCTGACTGTGGCTGAGAGGAAGCCTGACTGGGGGATAAAAGAAAGCCTGACTGGTGCTGGATAAGCTATTGGTTGCTCTGAGTCCGACTGAGGGAGACTAACGTGAAGAAATGGATCGGAGCCCGGCTGAGGGGGATCCACGGGTGAAAAGTAATTGCCCAACATAAAGAGAAATTAGAAGGAACTTTTTATTTTATCATTTACGATGCACCAGACGCTCTGAAGTAAGAGACTTTTCTTGAAGGAGTCTTGGACACGGAAGATGCCTGACTCCGTTGGAAAGAGACTGTAACCTCATGTTAGAGAAGCCCAGTAGTGTGCTGTGCTAGAAAGTCCCGCCTTTGTCACGTGCTTGACAGTGGCGGCTGGTGACTTTAAAAGGTGGTGGGGCGTAAGTTTGCAGGTCCGAATTTGGTAGTGAGCGAGCGCAGTGAGTGAGCCCAACCCACACCAAGGGTGGGGGGGATTGTCCCTGGACCAGAAATCTTTTGTAAAATGGCTTCCAAAATGTCCAATTTACTGTCCAAACCCGCAGAAACATGATATAAAAAGCATTAGGTTTTACATACTAATGGTGTAATATTATTCTTATGTGTGCAAGTGTGATGGTGTATTTTACAGCAGCTTGTATTTGAGAATAGCTGGTACTATGTTGTATTGTACAACATAGAAATGGCATATGATGAAATGGCATATGAGGAGGGTCACAAAGACTGTAGTTGTTGTTTTGTTATTTGGCCACCCATTGCCTGCTAATGGTCCATTCCCACACAGTTCCTGCCCTTCCCCGCACAAAACACCTCCTCACTGGAACTCTGAGCTTGCCATCAAACTTTGTGCTAAAATGTGCCTGCCAGCAGTGCTTTATGAAAGCAGTCTTCTGAGAGTTAATGACTTAATTGGAGTTGGAAACCAGCTACGGGTGTAATGAAAATGTCTTAACCAGGTCTGCCTCCAGTCTGGACGGTAAGCATGATTGGGGTGTCATATTGCTATGATATGATTTCTTCAAGTTTGGAGCATTTAGAGGCTACCCTTTGCACCTTTCTTTCTACCTAAATACTATGACCTGAGAGATCAATACTGTCCTTCCTCAAACACTGGAGTCAGACTCAAGCTGCTGGGTCTGTCAGAGGGATGTGCACTGTAATTGGATCAGAGTAGAGATGCAGAGAGTCATCTGTCCATTCAGCACTGCCACAGCTGTCAGATGCCATCCCTTTCTACAGTTCTCACTGCAGGAGGGGCTGTGGCTCTTTTTCGGTTCTATGCTAGCCCAATGCAAATGCGCATTAGCACATGAACGTTGAAGTCTGTTGACAATTCTTTATGCTTATATGCAAAGTAAAGAGCCGTGTCTTGTGTGAATCTCCTGGAAATGGGGTGAAATGTGAGCAGCGAGGGAAAGGAGAAATGGAGCCGGTGAAATTATTTTCTTTTTCCTTGTTCCAGACTTTAAAGGATCTGCTAATGCCATACATTCCTGCAAATCAAAATTATTTAATATGGGTTTGTTATCTGATGATATGTAATTTAAAGTTGTGAACTTAGGGGAATCGGGAGCTTGGGAATAGTCGCCTAGAGCTAAGTGGGATACATTGGTAGCTTCATCATGGTGCACGCAAAACAGTCGCACGATGCAAGCTACATAGGCAGGGCAAGTGCATGTTTTAGGACCTCGTTCCAGAATAGGGACAGATCTGGCAAGCTAACCACACACCAGAGCCAAGGAATATACTTTACTATATTGAATGTACTGTACTTCAGAGTGACAAGCAGTGTGGACCTGCAGAAGACGAGACTGAATTATATCTTTGTTTAACCGAACATGCATTATTTTTAATCTGTCAAGAAGAAGGAAAAAGTTCAATTTCCCCTGCATGTCCCAATGTATAATAGAGGGACACTATTTCATTGTCTGTATATGGCCTTAGGCAGTTGTTCGCCTGTAGCAGCAGATTTCAAAACAGACTTTTTTGTGTGTGTCTGTAATTTCCCATTTTATAAAGAAGAACCCTTCAAATTGTTCTTTTTCCATTTGTCGTGTTTCAAACAGGCAATTCCCATGTAATTTGCAGCCTTGCAGCAATGCTATTCTGAGATCTGGGCGACTGGCTTCCTTCTTTCTGGAGACCACACTTCATACTTGTCAATCACAGGCTGTGTTGGGTCACTGTGGGGCACAAACCCTATTTCAAATAGGTGACCCTAAAGATCAGTGCTCTACCAGGGGATACATGGACACCATCCAGAGCATTGCTTGGTTTTCTGTCTCCGCCTGGCAATTATTCTAATGCTCACGACTGGAGTCTGACACACGGCATTGCTCTACATGTATTGCTCATGTGGTGCTGTATTATGCATGGCTATGCCATTAATATGATCACTAGCAAAAAATGTATTTCGAAAGGACACACCAATCACATGATAAATACATGTACCGCGACTGTGTAATTGGAGAATTACGCTTGTGTGGGCTCGGCTTTAACATTTGCAATTGCTAGAAAACGGCCCTGCGCCAGGGCAGTGATTTTGTAGGCTGCAAGAGGAACCTTCTGAAGCGACGAAGATAGAAAGAGAGATATTGCTTGTACTTTGAGCCATCCCGGGGCTGCACTCTCTGCAATTTAAACATCACAGTCAAAATAGGAGCATGCTTTTCTCAGCGTCGGCAGTGTGGATTTTTAGTGCCTCATTGGTTCGGAGGGGGGCTCGCAGATGGCACACTAGAGCTGCATAGTGCTGCAGCCCGCTGCCAGGGCCGCACACTAGGCCATTACACCAGAAATGCCAGAAATTATAATATCCGTGTGACCTGTTCTCAGTGCACACTAGTGCTGCAGCCCGCTGCCAGGGCCGCACACTAGGCCATTACACCAGAAATGCCAGAAATTATAATATCCGTGTGACCTGTTCTCACTGCACACTAGTGCTGCAGCCCGCTCCCAGGGCCGCACACTAGGCCATTACACCAGAAATGCCAGAAATTATAATATCCGTGTGACCTGTTCTCAGTGCACACTAGTGCTGCAGCCCGCTCCCAGGGCCGCACACTAGGCCATTACACCAGAAATGCCAGAAATTATAATATCCGTGTGACCTGTTCTCAGTGCACACTAGTGCTGCAGCCCGCTCCCAGGGCCGCACACTAGGCCATTACACCAGAAATGCCAGAAATTATAATATCCGTGTGACCTGTTCTCAGTGCACACTAGTGCTGCAGCCCGCTCCCAGGGCCGCACACTAGGCCATTACACCAGAAAGGCCAGAAATTATAATATCCGTGTGACCTGTTCTCAGTGCACACTAGTGCTGCAGCCCGCTCCCAGGGCCGCACACTAGGCCATTACACCAGAAATGCCAGAAATTATAATATCCGTGTGACCTGTTCTCAGTGCACACTAGTGCTGCAGCCCGCTCCCAGGGCCGCACACTAGGCCATTACACCAGAAAGGCCAGAAATTATAATATCCGTGTGACCTGTTCTCAGTGCACACTAGTGCTGCAGCCCGCTGCCAGGGCCGCACACTAGGCCATTACACCAGAAAGGCCAGAAATTATAAAATTCGTGGGACTTGATCTCAGTGGTGCGTCAGCTGTAGGAGAGGGAGGTTAACAAAAACCAAACTTCGCAGGAGATGCAGTTCTGTGGTAAGTGATCAGTGTATTTCTCAGAATGTACATGTGTTGACAAATTAATGTGACTGTGGACAACCATAGTGGCATTCATTTGTCAACTCTTTGAAAATGCAAAAGGTAAATGCATATGCCGCTTATAGCGCCAATGCCATGCTACTTGGAGGCCCGGCGCTATGCACATTGGAAACGGATAGCAGTTACTAGCAGAGTTCCTTCTATGTGTTAGTGACTATCAGCAGAGACACCGTAAGGTGGGTTTTTTGGAGAATCTAACAAAAAATGCAAAATGCTAAGCAGGTTAGGTTTGAAATATTCAGCTTGAGTGACTGCCTAGATTATTTACCGCTGAACACCAGTCTTTTCATAATGAGGCAAATTCCACCTCCCACTACAGAATCATTACCTGGTTCTTCCCCCAGCCCTTTTACTGTATAAAGTAACTTCCCACCCAGCATTGCTCCCATTTCACTTTTCCCAAAAATTCATCTGCAGCCAAAGCCCTGCTGGCCAGGAAGTATGGGAGATTAGCATGTGTACTGTGATGTGGAGTAAAAGTGTATACATTATGTAATTCAATCCAGGCATTCAGCCCATACATCTCATTGTTGTCAAACCCTTAAACGATTTAAAGCATAAAAACAGACTTCAGGACTAAACGGCACCTCCAAGAACACAATTAGTAAACTAAAATCAGCTGTCCACTGGACACAATATCTCGACCGCAAAGGAATTATCCACCCTGACTGCATGTCCCCCTCTCAGTTGTGTCGATGTCGCCTATTCCCTGCTGCATCATGTCCACGACCACTCCTCTTAGAATGGAAGAGGAGGACGACATGATGCAGCCAGGGCCTATTATGGTGTTGACATCGACACCAACAGCCACTAGGCCCTCCCTGGCCCTGCTGCATTCCCCAGGGCAGGGCTCCAGGAGAGCACTGTCCTCCAGGCCTGGGGAATGATTGAAGGCCAGCCCAGGCCAGGCACAGTCTTTTTCCGAGTTCGAGTCGACCTTTTACTTACCGCAGTTACCAGCACACATAGGCTGTTGGACGGCCCTCTGTCCAGACTCCTGGGCAGCTGAGCCTCTTCTCAAATACTCAGTCAGCACAGAGTCACGTGTGAGCCTGAGAGAAGTTCTAGAAGGAACGAGGCAACACCGATGTCACCCAGACGCCGGCACCCATCCATCACCCCCCAGCCCCACCCACACATGAATGTCATTGGCTGGCAAACAGCCAATGACATTCAGGAAATACCTGTTGCTATGCCCAAGTCAGAGGCTTGTTGGTGGTGCGCTATTTGCGCACAGATTATATATTGGCGGGGCCACCGCTCTAGCGCCCAGCCAGTCTCCTATATTGTGAGATGGAACGTAGAATGCGTGGAGCTACGAGCTCCATGCATCTACAATACAACTGAAGATGCGTAAAAGTGGACGCGCCCATGTGTTGTTGTAGGCCAGGCCCAGTCATCAACATTGCAGAGCGCTCTGAGTCAGACCGTGCTCTGTAATGTTAATGATTGGGCCTTGGGCCTCTCAGCAGTCACATTATTTATGCTTTCGTTTTTTTTGCTGCCACAGAGATTCAGCGCTGCAAAAAGAAAATCCCCAAAAAGAAAAAATACACAGAACTTGTTCAGTGTCTGCACTCTGCAGCACATTATGGAGGGGGCTCTGGGTGGGGGGGGTGGGGCTGCCCCCCCGCCCTCTGTGAGCGGCCACCACTGGTGCTTGAAAACCTGGGTAAGGGAGACCCCGGCCATAACATTCTGACCTATTATTTGTGAACACTTCTTTCCTTTCTTGCAAACATTATCCCACACTCTTTTGTAACTAGTACTAAGGATTGGCAATAGGTTTTTCTCAGCTGAGGCCTTTTCATTTTGACACAATGCCACTAGGACTGCCTTATTTTTATTTGATGGTCGAAACTTGCTCACATCTTATATTTAGGTGTAGATTAGGCGTTTTTCTCACCCATTTATACAGTTTAATGGACACCCTTGAACTGGGATCACTTGTATCTGCCTTTACTGTTGTCACCATGAGTTCCTTACAGAATGCAGAGGACAGACATTTTCAAGAAGGAAAAGGGATGCACTATGGATACTGACAGGAGGATAGTCGGTAAAGTAATCAATCACAATAGTCCAAGGATACTTCGTTTAAGCACAAGGGAGCAATGCGTCATAAAATGTCACTAGGGGCCTTTGGAGAAGAACCAGGGTGACAGCCCCACAATGCACCTTGTGCTTGTAGATGTTCTTGGTGCTTGACAGTGTAGAGTCGGTTTCAGGGCGCTTTGCAGCGTCTGTGACAGAGTTCCAGATGGGAGACACTTGCAGGTATTAGGCTGGACGGACGTCTGCAGGCCGGCCTACACGGTAGCCCAAGGTCAGAAATCTTAGTCTCCGTGCTGGTCGGTGGTTCCGAAGAACTGGTCGAGGCATCTCGGATGATGTTAGTGACTTTGGCGTGACAACAATCAGCGGTGCAGTTGCTGCTCGAGGGGCGCGACTGGTTTGAAAATGTCCTTTAAGGTGGACGCTGGTTGATGCTTGTCGATGTGCTCCTCCTAGCTTCTTCACTGGGTGTCACACTCAACTGTGTCTCTGCGGGAGCGATGGAGCCTTGACCTCTTTCCCTGGTGCAGGAAGTCCGCCTGTCAAAGAAGAGGATAAAGATGCTAAAAGACTGGACACAATTCACCACTGGGCCCCCCTCCCTCTTATCCCTTGTGTAGAGAAAGTCCAATGAGACTGTCTACCCTGGCTCACCTTGAGGGTTAGTTGGGCGAGCTCTACATCCTGCAATTTGCAGGGGCGCAATTCTTCAGGAACAGGTGGTCCGGGTGCCCCTCTGGGACCCTTTCCCTTCTGTTTTTAGTTAGTCCTTGAAGCCGCTCGCCATCTGCGTTGGGTTGCTGTTCCTGGTACACAGCTAAAACACCCCGGAATTCTGCGGGATGTGTAGAGGGCCAGTTACTTCACTGGTACTCCTGAGCCGACTGATTAAGCAGGTAAGTGTCTTTAGATCCAGCCGGGATTGGCTCAGAGTGCGTCGGATGCAGCTATGCAGGTTAAGTGTCATTCAGGTTTTGCACAGCATTAAGGGATGCAGGGTGCTGATTGTTTGTTGTTTGTATTTCACAGGTGCAGAAAAGTTCATGAGAAAAGGAGTAGTGTGCACGCTCTGGCTGCTATGAGTTCCGGTGAGTATGCGTTGCGTTGGGCTGACACAGACATCTTTACCTAAATAGCAAGAGCGCTACCTGACTTTCTTGTCTTCTTTTCTCTTCACAGGGGCTGAGATGCTGGAGCGTTCGTGCGATGATCCGATGCGAGGATCCGATGGGATGATCCAATGGCTGGAGACTGAGACCACATGCATGTGGACCGGATGTTCATCCGACAACAGGAGCGCGGTGATCGTGTTGCTCGTAGAGCTTACAGAAACAACACAAAGTGCTGAATGGTCTTCAGGCGTGGCTTATATAAGTGTAAGGTAGGCATGAAAACGAGGGGGCATGATTACAAGGGTGCTAGTGAATGATGTCACGGGATTGGAATCCATATGCCTCCTGCATGCAGAAGGGATGGTCATGTTTTTTAGCAGTGTACGCCAAGCCTGTCAGGCCCTTACCCACCTAGCCCCAGCCAGGCACCCAGCATTCATGACACTGGGCTTGTGTCGTCTTTTAAAGTGGACGGTCCAAAGCTGAGAAGAATGTTGCAGGCACCATCCTTGTCCTTGTTTAGGTTCAGAGACTCTCTGGCACTTCCCACCTATGAAACTTGCTTGCAGAGCCCAGCAGGGCATGCTGTGTGCTGGCTGGGTATGGGTTCTGGAGCTGCTGGAGGGTCCTATAGATTTGGTGTCTCCATCTGTTCCCTGTGAGATGTTTAGGGGAGGGATCTTGCTTCCCTCTTTGGCAATCCTGTCCTTCCTTCACTAGCGGAAGCTGTAAGGCAGACTGTACTTTTCAGCCAGTGTCCACATGAGTTCTTCTTGTTACTTGTAAGAAGATTCAATTCAACACTACAGCTAAGTCAATGCCTAGTCTGGGATACTGAATGGAAACCCTTATTGATATATCTGTATGTCCAGTTCATGAGTTCTGGATGACTACCCCTATATAACACCCCTCTCTTAGAATCCCCCTGACCCCACTGAGCCAAGAAGTAGTTCTGTTTTGCAAGTTTAAAAGGTTTATCTGAGAATGTAAACAATATATATATATCACACTTTATAATAAATTAATATCTGATAGTACACTTAGACATATGATGTTGATCAACAATGGGTAATCTGGCACTAGCACACTTCTTTACAATCAATGAGGAGTTAGTATAGGATGGATAAAGTAGCAAAAACTACTTTTATGATTTCAAGGGAAAAGCAATGAGGAATAAAATGCAGTACAGAAATACTTGATATGATTTTAGCAAAAGATAAAATAATCACTTTTTCTCTGGCAATTCACCCCCCTCCCCTATGCAATGTAAGAAATGGAAGCAGATGGAAAGAGGAGCACACAGTTCTCAGGAATGCAATCAAATACAATACGAAATTCAGTTCCCCACCAGCAAGCTTAGAGAAAACCGGTATGAGTTTTAAAACACAGGCCCAAGTGCTTTGAATGTGGTGGCAATGAAGTGAGAAATATGCTGAAAATGCTTTTAATTCCCTTTAGGCGGTTCAGGGTGAGTGAGAGATACTTGGGATGAGTTCAGGCTCACTTTAGCAATGATTCAGAGATGGTGATTAAGAGGCAAACAAATTTTTAGCAAGGAAAGAAATGACTGCTGATGGTTACACGTGGCTGGATTTTTAACCAAATCGCAAATCGCAGTAAAATTCGCGAGTGCGTGAATCGTGATTGTGGAAAAAGTATAAGGAGTAGGAAGTCGGCTTGTTGGAAAGCTTAGATTCTAAGCTTTCAGAGGAAAGTTAAACCAAGTTTGTAGCCCAAACGGTTCCAGAGATATGGACGATTAAATAAAGGTAGTTTTTCGGATTTAAAGTAAACTCAAAATGACAAGTGGCAGCTATGCAGCTGCAGAATTGACAAGTGACAGTGGTGCAACTTTAAAAAATGACAAGTGACAACTTCTAGGAGGCAGTTCTGGTTAGATTAAAATAGTTTGGATTAGATTATTTTAAACTAAGTGCTTATTTCTGTCACAATCTGACCTAAGTACTCACAATATATTTTGGAACGACTGGACCTCGTCACGGATCTGATCAATCAGGCTAGCGGCACTTCACAGCGATCTGGTCTCTGGGTCTGCGGTTCTGCACGGTCTGGTCTGGTCTGGTCTGGCACTGGTCTGGTCTGTCCGGATACAGCGGTCTCTGCACGGCTCCTGGATCTCTGCACTGGTCCTGGCAAAAGTTCTTGGCAAGGGATTCAAGCAGCTCGCCCGGCTGTGAGTAGCTTGCAATGATTTGAGGCCTGCTGCAGAGAACTCAGCTTGTGGTTTTAGGCCTCTGATTTTAGGCCTCTGATTTAGGTTCTAAAGTATAAGTTCTAGGTTCTGGAGTATGTAGCTGGAGTCAGTCTGGAAAAGGTATCTTCTGGATGTTGTGTGGTCCGGCAAAACGCTCCGCAGCAACTGGATTTGAATCCCTCTCTAGCTTCCAGTGGCTCTTTTTATGTCTTTTTGAAAGTGGGTGTGTGCGCAGCATCACTAAGCCAGCCCCTTTCTCAACTGATCATTGGTCAAGCTTTTCTCTCTTCCTTGATTGGGGGAAGGAAATGTGAGTCAGAGTGATGCTGTAGGTTTTATGGGTCAGAGGATCCTCCCCTGGTCATTTTCCACACAAATCTATATTTGACCCAAATACATATTGCACAAATTCGCAGTTGTTTAAAATTACATGCACCCATCACATATCACATGAGGTATACTCTGTTCAAACTCTGCTCTTCCTGGGGGCTTGCATTCAGAAATGGCAGCATTTTACGCTTTTTAACTGGTTTTGCAATATTGGTTTTTCATTAAAATTTATACAAATGTACACCGTCCTACTACACATATCTCAGTAACTTTCCATTTGTCTAGCTTAAATACAGTGTCTGTGGTGTCAATAAATAGCGGGGTTTTGCCCCACAACATCACACAAATTGGAGTTTGGGCTTGAATTGTAGGCAAAGTTTCCATTTTAAGGTTCCCCATATTTCACATTTCTGTCATCCGGTTACCAAGAGTTATCAGTGTTTCTGTAAAATATATATTTTGCTTTCAATTCAGTTCTCAGAGTGTTGGAGTCCGCCTCCAAGACTTGGGTGGGTCAGTGATCACATGTCTCTTCTGCTGGGAGCTCTTTGTGTACAGTCAACAGTCAACATCAACATATTCTATTCAAGTGCAAGAGCCTATTGTGTGGTCTCTGGGAGGCTGAGGTCAGCAGACCAGGGAGCCACTTTGCATTTGGTTAGTATGACCATGTGATTTCCTGGGCTTCCTGAGGTGAGAAGGGTTCCCAGCCTTTTGGCCTGTTAATTAAATCAGATTGTCTTCTGGGAACAGCATGTGGATTTTAATTAACTCCCAGCCTTTGATGTAAAGGCCTCTCCTGCAACTCCTGACATGCAGTTTCCCTGTCAGAGTTTAGACCGCTAGCGCCGCCTTGAGGTATTTATCAGTACTGCGTCCATTTTTTGGATCAGTCTTCAATGAATGCATTCCAAACAAGAGATTTTACATGGAAGTATATTATCCAGGTTCAGCACATGGCACTGGTGTGGTTCTGCAGTAAAATAATTTTGTGCCCGTTGAAGGAATGAATTCCCAATAGTTGTGGGTTGCTTTTGGCAATCAGCATTGCCCCTTTTGCAATGGTTTCAGGCTACTGTGTGTAGCCCAATGGTGGTTTTAGGCAGTGCCCTTCTGTGCCCATAACATCGGTAACAATGGGTGGCAGCCTATTCTTCATGCATTTCCCTGTGCATTTTCTGGGAAGCTTTGGCCATCATGATGTTTTCAATGCCAGTAATGCACAGTTTTTGTGGTAGGGCTCGGATGCATGGGTAAAAACATCCCACATACTCCTTGAGAAGTCCTCGGATGACCTGCGCAGAGGAGGGGCTCAGCCCTCTTTTAAAGCCAAATGGGCCACAGTGATTGGTCTAGGCTAAGCCTACCTTAATGAACCAATCCTTGGTCCCACCACCAATCTCCTGTATGCGTGAGGTCATAACCAGAGTGCTTTGCAACAAAAAAGGTAAAGGAGTGAAAACATGTAATACTAAGTCCCACCTATCTTCCTGTCTGTTGTGGATCAAAGGGTCTCTCTGGTTAATTGAGCTCTCTGTGGTTCCTGAATGAAGCTGTGGTGAGAACAGACTTTCTGTCTCCAACAAACTACATGCTCCTACCCTCTGAATGGGGTCCTCCTGCGTGGGTTGCCTACTGTAAACACATGTACCAAACATGATAGCTCACTGTCATTGATACTTTAGGGCAGGAGCTGGCTTCAGGTTGACACCGTGCATATACAAGGAGTGTTGGGTTTTCGTGTCTCCTTTGGTTTAGCCTCTGCAGCCAGGCCCCATGTGGGCCTGTTTGAATTATACTCTATTAGTAAGTTAATGAATTGCCACCACCATCTTCACAGGGTAAACAAACAGACAGGGCGGATCCTTTGATAGTTAATTGGGCTGGACATGGCAGGAGGAAGGTTTTGGGCCTCCCCCTTCTGAGATGCATTGTTTACTCCACCTGTCTGATCCCAACTAAACATGACAGGGAGGACTGCGTCTGTAGGCTGTGTACAGCCAGATTACACAGGTCTATGTGTGTGTCATGTGGTGAGCATAGGAAAATGTGTGTGGATTAGCCCCACACATTTTCCAGATGTTGATGTACCATCATTCAATTTCAAAAAAGCCCAGTTGAGCGTGGATGGTCAAATACCTCACAATTGCCCATGCTTGTTTATTTTATGTTTGGAATAGGCCCTGTGTGGCAGGGACCATGAGTACGCTGTTTTGTGAACTGCAACAATTTTGTGAACCTCTTATGACGTGAATAAAATATACACTGAAAGCAAGTAAATCTTTTCCGAATTAGCAACAATAAGTAACTTAAACACCTGATTATTTGCCAAAATGCTCTGTTCCTTTGCAAATTGACACCTTGAGAAAGCTTTGTAGGTGAAACGCGTTTGGTGACGTCCATGTCCCCTTTACCCTACCAGAAATCTATAATAACGTTCATTAAATACATACATTTATATCTTCTCCTTGAGTGCCTCCAACGTCTGTGTACCTTGATGGCCTCTGTCTATCTATCGATATTTCTATCTCTCTATCTCTGTATCTTTAAATCCATCTTTTTTTCCATTTCACAGTATGGATAGTAGTTTGCAAGACTGCCACTGTAGGTGTGTAGCTGTGTGGGTGGGTAACTATGCATGATGGTTGAGTAGAGTTGGGGCTATGTTAATAAGCTGTTTATTTTGAAACCCCTCCTTTTTCCTTAGTGGTGTCCCCAGTCTTCAGTTGGTTTACGAAGAAGAATTATTGGCGGGATCGTTTTGCTGCATTTCTGCTTCTCTTCTCAGGGCAGGAGGGAAGGCAGCCCTACTTTGTGCCCCGCAGCACATCTCACAGGAGATAAATCGGTGCTGCTTGTCTCAGATAGTAGTGCTTTTCTTCACTCTTTCCTTTCACCCTCGTACACTTTTTAGTCCTTCTTCCTCATCACTGTGACTTTCTCTCTCTCTCGTTTCTCTTGCTTCCGTCCTCCATCCATCTCTCACCCCCTCTCTCTTTTGTGATGACTCCCTCATCCTGTCCACATCTGTCCCTCTCCCCCAGTGCTTTAAGTGGGATAAAAAATCGAGGGGCGGGTCCAATGCGCCATGATGCAATATTTGGGGGCGTCGCTATAGAGGGCTGGACAGCCTCAAATCCCAAGCAGCCAATAAAGCCTTAAAAGAGGTGTGGTCTGTGTAACTAAAGGAGTGGCCTAACAGAACCAATCAAGATTACCTGTGTGCAGTGGAGTGGAACATATTCCGGTTTAAAAGATGTATCTAAATATGGTTAATGTGCGTAAAACCTTTGACCAAAATAAATATATTCAAAGATGAAACAGAACATCGAATCAAAAGGGGTCAGTACTCCATGTAATCCCACAATTCTTCGGAAAGAAATCCATTATTCATACATACTAATAAAAGTAATTCTAATGATAATACTTTAATACAATGTGTGAAAAAATCAAACAATGTATTCTCTTATAATTTCCCTTTTCTGTTTGATAAGTACCACATTTAAATATTGTTTTAACTGATGTTGCGATTCTACTTTACTGGAGGGGACACCTACTGGCAAAGAATAACATTGTGACTCGTATTTTTAAAGACATTTGGTAAGGGAGGTCAGTTCGTAGAGCCCTGCTCAAGGGAGCTAATTGGAGACAGTCAATGCTGAGCCCTGGCCCACTTAAAGCCCTGCTGTTCCCCCCTCTCTATTTCCATGTCTCTCTGGTTCCTTTTCTTGCTAGGTTCACTCTTTCTCTCACTCACTCTATATCTGTTAAACCCTCTCTCCACGTCAATATTGCACCCGCTCTCACTTTCCTTCTTCCGTTACTGCGTCATTATCCTTTATCCCTCTCAGCCAATCTCATGTCTCTAACACGCTAGCCACCCTTGCCTTCCTCATCTCCCAGCTCTGGTTCTTGATTTCTCGTCGCCCACCTTTTCCTCGACCCCCTCTTCTAGCATTCTGTCCCATTCTCCATTGCCTCTTGTACTCGTTCTCCGCCTTTCACGCTGTTTCTTGCATTCGCTCCCGTATTCCCACGTCCTTGTCGCTTGGATTCCGTTCCTCTCTCCCATCACACAGTAGCTCTTTCCAGATGTCCCTCTCTCGGCCCGTGCATCGCGCCTTCACTCCACAACGTTCTCTTCTCTTTGCAGCCATGGTTTCGCGGTTTCTAAACCCTACCTGAATATCCTAAAACGAGACACGTTGTGGGCTTAACAGCCCCCTGAGTTCTTTTACCTTGTTCTTTGCATGCCCAAGTCCCTTCCCCTGTGGACTCCCTGCGCTACTTTTTCACAAGTTCTTGTCAAGAGCTGTAGCCCCCTGCCTGCCCCATGTGGGCATAATGGCCCCCAAATGTCAACAGCGAGATGTACCCCACACACACACAGTCACACACTACACAGACGCACACACACACACAACCCCCCAGTTCCCCCGACACACACACAAACGCACACAGCACACAGACGGACACAAACACACGCACACACACTCACATAGCTACAGGGTCAATTCACTTTGTGTAAGCAACAACATTGTACACTAACACTTTTAAATTATTAATTTCCAAACAATAAATTATACATAGTTCATTTCTCCCAAGTTGTATGTACTGCATTCATGCAATCTTACTTTCCTTACTCTTAAGCCGGCCAAGTGGCACAGCGAGTAGAGCGCTCGCTTTGACATCCGTGCAGCGCGAGGGTTCGTAGCACTATATAAATGTGATATTAGTATTATTACTTGCAGACTTTATTCAACATTTCGATCAGAAGCTTTTTCAAGTTAATGGTACCGGCACCCGCAAACAGAACTTGATGGTAATACCGGTACCTTTATTGATGGTACCGGTGCTACCCCTCTCCCCATTCCCATTGAGCCCTTTGGGGCCGAATGGGGATGGGGAGTCCCTTATTACCGGCACCCACGAATGGGTAATTACCGGGTCCGCCAAACTCGGCATTACCCGGTAATTGCCCATTCGTGGGTGCCGGCAAAATATTGATACCGGCCTGTACTACCGCCAGCTTCGTAATGAGGTCCAATGTGTCCTTATAATGGTAGCTGGACAGCCATAATTAAAAGTCATTGAGCTACATTAAAACCGGTAGGCTGCTGCCAGACTTCCGAGAATTTACTGGCGCCCGCACATGGTCAATTACCGGGTCATTACGGCCCTGCCGGACGCGGTAATTGCCCATTCGCGGGAGCCAGAACGGAATACTCCCCATTCCCATTTGAGCCCCATAGGGCTGAATGGGAATGGGGAGGTTGGATGCACCGGCACCGTTATAAACGGTTGGGGTGTGCGTCCGACATGCTGTGCTCGCGGGTGTCTTTCTGCTTGCAGGTACAACCTGGCGGGCAGAAAGACACCCGTAAGCACAACTCGTAGTTTGTAAGTCCAGGAACTACGGTACCAGCAAGCAGGGGAGTTGCTAGGTCTGGAAAAGACCCGGGGCTAAGCTGATGTCAGAACTGTTGGGACTGGGGGCTAGCAAGTATTTTGGCTGTAGCTCCCGAGATTCTATCCGGGGCTACAACCAAAAGATCAGGGGCTATAGCCCCCTTAGCCCCCCCCTAGCAACGCCCCTGCCAGAAAGCTTATAATGAGGCCCATTGTCCTCATCCCATCTCAGCTCGGGTGAGGTTCAATCTACTGTTGTGACACTAGCATTGAATTCCCAGGAACCTCCGTGAGAGACTTATTGCTCCCAAGAGACACATGGAGGATAAGGTTCCCAGTTGTTGGGGCCAATTCCCAACCATCACTTTGGAAGAAATTGCTGCCTTCGGTACAAAACCTCAGACTGTGGAATAACGCTAAACCATTACTCATCTGCTCCCACCACTTCACCTGCTACAACTAAACACACGACACCCAGATCATTTTCAAGATCCTCAACTCCCCATCATCACCCCATCCAGACCTTGCATCCTACCTCACAGATATAGACCACTGGATGAAGAACAACCACTTCCTCCTCAATCCTGACAAAACAGAAATCCTAATCTGCGGCAAAACTGCTCTACTTCCCCAACCCACCCCTTGGACGCCCTTCTTCGGACCCCCACCCGCTTCATCATCCTCAGTTAAAAACCTGAGTTGCACCCTCAGCTCAGACCTTACCCTGCCTCCTACATCAATGCCGTCTCCAGAGCATGCCACTTCCACCTCTGCATGCCCAAGCGGATCTTTCCTTATCTCTTGTACCCTCAAAGAATCTCAGCAATCATGGCAATCATTCTATACCACCTACATTACGCCAGCTCCCTCTATCTAGGTGACCCTGGCTTTCAACTCAGAAAGGTCCAATGGATCCAAACCTCTGCCGCAAGGCTCCTCCTTGCACTCTCCCCCAGAGAAAAAGGCTCCCCTGCTCTCAGGGTGCTCCACTGGCTGCCTGTCAGCTGCTGAGCCTCTTTTAAAGCCATTTGCATTACCCATCATGCCCTACACAAGAGAGGCCCTGAATTCCTCCAAAACAAACTTACACACTACCTGCCCAGCTGAATCCTAAGATCAGGTTCTGCACACATCCTGGTGGTCCCCCCGTTCAATTTCTCCATACTAGGAGGCTCATCCTTCTCCGTCCCAGCACCCACCTGCTGGAACTCCTTTCCCCTCACCCACTGTCTCATAGAGGACCACCTCTCCTTCAGGAAGGCCCTTAAAATGTGGCTCTTCTGCTCTGCGACCTGAACCCCTGCTGTCACCCCTCAGACACTCGCAGTGGCCTGCAGCAGTTAAACCCTTCATGCTACCGCTTCTCCATTTAGTTACTTTGCAGTGCTCCTTTATTTGTCCTCTGCGTCCTGGTCCTGCCCTCTTACTCTTTCTCCCCCCTGTACCACTGTTCCCCCCGGCCCCATCAAAAGAGCCAGGGTATGGCACCTGGAGGAGTCTTTGGGCTTCCACCATACCACACTTGGAAAAACTCTAAAAGTGGGGCAGGTAGTGCACCTGCTTGGATTTGAGGGTGGGCAATGTGGTGCACCTAGATGGATTTGGGATGGACAGTGTTTTGCATTTGGATTGTTTATGGTGGGCAATGCATTAATCCTTAATGCATTTTGAGGGTGGCCATTGTGTTTGCCCTTGAACTGTTTGACGAGGGTAAGGTATTGCAGTTGGACGGACTTGAGAGTCTGCAGCATGCCACACTTAGATGATCACTGAGGGTGGGCAATATATTGCACTTAGATTGATTCTAGAGGGCGGGAAATGTGTTGCACCTGGATGGATTTAGGGTGGATTATATGCTGCATTTGGATGGATTTAGGGTGGGCAATCTATTACTCTTTAATGCATTTGAGGGTTGGGTTTCTCTCTGCACCTGAACTGTCTGATGGGGATAATATATTGCAGTTGTACGGATTTGAGAGTGGGCAGCGTATCACACTTAGATGTACACTGAGGGTGGACAGAATTTTGCACTTAGATTCATACTCAGAGTGGGCAGTGTTTTCCACTTAGATGGAACCTCTGGTGATTGCCTTTGTATAGCACTTGGAAGGGTTGTGCAGTTGACTGGGGTGCTGCTCTTAGTCGAGTCCTATGCGTGCAACCAAGTTATGCTCTCTAGGCAATTGTAGAATGTGCTCCACTACAAGGAATGCAGGTGTTGGCAGAATGCCACCTTTACGGTTAAGTGGGGTCTTGAATGTAACCACTTAATGATAGCTGGAAGCATGCAGGAGGCACCCACAATAATTCATCAACCCAGATGGTTTAGAATTTTGCAGAATGTACCAATTCTAGGCTTTCATGTGATTATAACCAATGCATTTTCGCTGTCACACTCTGCGCTTTTGGAACTAGCCAAAGGCGCGGCTACACTCCCGCAGTCATCTGCTTTCACATACAACTCGATTGATACGCTGCACAGCACATCTGCCTTAAGAATGTTGCTACACTTTATGACAAAATGCTCGAATTCTAGCTACACACATAATTGACTCTCCTCTCACGCACCCCCTCCAGCTTATTTCTCTAGTGTACCTCTCTCCACCCATTCCCATGCCAATTAGACATGGGTGGGTAGCAAGGACTCGGCCAAAGCCTCATAACCTTTAATGGTCCTTATGCACACATGCACACCAGCACCTCCTAACTTTCCCTTACTTTGGACTTCGGTCCCTACGAGGGGGTTCACCCTACAGCGCGCTGGGACCATACCCATGGTGAAAGGCGCTATACAAATGACACATGAAATCAAATTAACATTATTCCTTTATAGGCGACACAACAGAGTATGGGACCTTATCTTATTTTGAAGCAAGGACTGGCCTTAAGAATAGTTTCAGAATGATGCTCTCCTATGAATACAGACCTTAGTTTAAAGTCTGTACTGCTGCTAATGGGACCTTGTTAGGGAAGCAAGCCAATCCCAGCTGTGCACCAGTAGCAGAGCGGTCAGGGAAATAAACACTCAGAGCACTGTGCACTGTGTTTCTCTTTCTCTACCTTCCATCATCTGTCCAGTCTGGCCCGGGCCCTGGCTCAAATCCACCCATGGGCTCCAAAGGGGCCAGAAGACAACATCTGCCTCTCTCGGGTGGCTCTCTGTGGGTTTTATGGACATGCCTCGTTGTTGATGGACGAATGATTGAAGGACTCCTCTCTGCATTATCCGTGAAGAGAAGTGGGCACTGATGGAGTCCAGCAGTCACAGGGCCCTGCATGGGCCTTTTGCCTACTCCCGCAGGAACTCCACCATGTCTCCGTCTCCTGCACCGTCCCAAATGCCAGGCTGTGACTGTGAGACCATGGATGCCCCCAAGCAGAAGAACGGCAAGGCTGTGGGAGTCGGGCAGCGTCACTCGTCTCCACATGTACAGTGAGCTCCAATTCTTGGCCGCAATGTGCGAGCATACTAGAGGCTATTTTACGGAATCGCATCCCATGATGCACATCGGCAGCTCACCAGGGGGGTTACACTTTGCCCCTGTTCCTCCCCTTTTGCGTGTCCCCACTCTTTCCCCGCCTCCCTATGTCTCCTTTAACCCCACTTTCTCTTCCCCCCTTATTCCTCACATTTCTCTCTTCTTCTCCCCGCCCACCTTCCTCCTCTCTCCTCATTTCCTTGTCTTCTCTTTGCCTCATCTTTCACTGCCTCCGCCCTTCCCTCACCCACCACGCCTCTTCTCTCACTCTCTTCCCCTTCTCCTGTACCCCCACACCTACCCCATGTCACTCTCTCCCTCTCCTCCTCATGCTGCCTCTCCTTCTCCCCTTCTCTTCCTCTGTCACCCCCACGCCCCCACCCTCTTTAAAGGCCATTTACCAGCATGGAATGCTTGTTTTCTGTCTGTATTGCAGGACTGCCCCGGCCCTATGCATGGCGCCGATCACTGGGCGGTTCATTCTGGAGGCTGCCCTCCTCTTCTCGGCTCTGTATGGTGAGTCTGCCTGCCCACACGCAGGCCGATGCTGACTGACAGGGGCTGTCATTTTACCCTTGCAAACTTGATAGGAAAATCACAGGCCAGTCACTGCAAAGCACTTCAGACGTCGGCCAAGCAAGGTAGAAAAGTTGCACATTTATGTAGACAGGCCAAAGAAATCAAGCTTAAAGCTGAGCTGTCGGCGTGACAGTCACGACCCCGTGTCCCCTCCCCTCCACCCCCAATGCAGCATATATCTTTCATGAATGCCTTGCAAGAGTTCGAAGGGAAAGATTACTTGTCTGGGCCACTATTAAAATTTCGAAGGTCTCTTGAAACTGGGTGAAATGATGCAGAGACGTCATTTGGGGATTTGCCAGGGGTCACAACTGCAACCCCTAAGGACTCCATTGCTACCCCTACAAACAAAATCTATTTTTTTAGTTATTTTTTTATTGAAGCTCCTGGGCTGTCGCCAGGACCATGTGGCTCTTTGATTCTGGAGTGGCTGGTTACCTTGTTCAGGCCTCTTTAAAAGAAAAACAAAAAAAAAACAGGGTGTCCACAAGGGTACCACTGAGCAGTGACCCTAAATAAGAAAGAATAGGAATAACAAATAATGTGTCTTTCTGGAATTCTATACAATAATGCTAGACTCATTAAAGGTTTATTTTAGGCACACTTCAGGGGGTGAGTCACTGATTTAGTCTGTTCTTAAACACCTCAAATTCACAGTGCAGATAAAAACCTCCAAAAAGCATTTGGTGTAGAATAAGCACCCATTTCGGACTATGCATTTTGCTGTTTGCAAGTTGCAAATTTAGTATGTTTTTTTCCTGCTTTGTCTCTGTTACGTCATCACAAGACATTCCAGCTCGGTGTCCTCGGTCACTTGACAACATCCTTGTGTCTAAAAGCTTGTGTACAGTGTAGAAATGTTTGACCATAGCACATAAAGTGCCTGTTAATTTCATTGCGCCACAATGAATGCTTTGTTGTGAGGTGTCTATCTGTCCTGTCATACTGTTCAGGGTGTTTGTTTGCATGCCTGAGGTGACGAGTGCCCAGAGTATGGGATGCCGTGTGAGTGCGCTGCTTTTCCTGCGCTACTCTAAATTCTTTAATACACAGTTATGAACCCTCCTAATGGTATGTATTTTGCCAACCTCTGAAGCCTGAAAAGTAGATCCACACAGGCTTGATGTGGCCAACTTTGCACCAGACCTGCTGATGAACTGGTCTGCTGTTTAATGTCAGTCACCACTTTATTGATATTCCCTACAGAGTGTAATTTGCTTTCTGATTTTGAGAACATTCAGACATGTAATTGATCATTTTACTATAGACGGTAAAATAGCTAAAGCTGGCAAGATAGCTCAGTGGGTTGAGCACTCGATGCTGCAATATAGGTGGGATCTGCAGGTTGCAGGTTTGAATGCCAGAGAGGGCTACTCAGTCTTTCATCCTTCTGAGGTTGATAAGAAAGTACCAACACAGGTTGGGTGATATTGCATGTATATTATTTCTATATAAACTAAAGAGCTAAGTGCTGTATAACACATCAGTATCCTGTGGCCTTGGACGTCTGCTTGCATTCACAGGAATTTGGTAATATGGCCCTCTACACACTGATATCATAAGGTGATCCATTCTTGTATACAATGTATATCACATTACAGTGATATCGTAACCATATTTTTTGTTATGTACTTAGGAACAATGCGATGTGATGCCTCTTCCATTTTTGTCACGGGGTGAAAGGTTGTGTTCCATCGCTTCCTGTGATGTCACTTTGGGTGGGGTTACATGACACCACTTCCTGTCATGTCATCAGAGGTCAAGGGTCGTGTGATGTCATTTCCGCTACCTCAGGCATTTTGGTGAAACGACGTCCCTTTAATGATGTCCACTATTTTTAATTTAACTTCATTTATTTTGCCCATCATAGTCACCAGAGAGCTGTGCAATCAAAACTGAAATGTAATAATTCCCAACAATACATAACATCACTAAAGTACATTATGGAATTCAAGTATGAGGCAAATAACTCTCCTAACACAAAGATCCCGGGTAGCAAATTATACAGATGAATATAGACTACAAGCATGTGCTTTCAATATTCCAGAAGAATCCCAAGATCACAAGGGGCCGAGTTCCTTGGAAAAGCAGCTACATAATTCCTGTGAAATACTTGGATTGGCTTTGATATCTATGGAATTGTTTGTTTCTAAATCTCCCTTGGAACCCCAGGTGCCACCAGAGATGATGAGATGGCAAGCAAGGCCAACTTGCTGGCCCCAGTGGATGGGTTCATAGGCCAGGCATTATTTTGGAAAGAGGTCTGGCTTTCATGGGAGTGCAATGCCAGTTGAGGTAGCGTAGGAACGCAGTGCTCTGGCCACCCTTGCATGCTGCCACAGCTAGCTGTGGTGGCAGCGGTTGGCACATCGCAGCAAACAGCTGATCACGCCTAGCTGGTGTGGCCTTCCTCAATCCTTAATCAAGTCTCAATTATTACCATAGAGTGTATGCTGGTCTTGCGTGCTGCCTATTGCAACAACTGCAGGTTGTACCAGAGCCGTGGCGGGGCTGATCTGATGGTCACGGACACGAGATGGCCTTGTTCATATTAGGAGGTTTCATTGGCTGCATGTTACGGTTTAAGCTGTACTGCCACACCTCTAAAGCTCTGGTTGGGTGCGCTCCTAGCTACGTACAGTCACAAAAAAATGATGATTTTCTTCTTCGATCAATTTCTGGAGCCATCTCTCGATAGCTCTCAAGGAGGAAGCAACTATGTTGCGCTGCACACAACGCGGGACACAGGTCAAACTTAAATATCCTACAACCTGTGACAATAAATATCTTTCCTATCCTTTGCAAAGGCCTAAATAAAAGGCCCTGAAAATTCCAATTGTTAGAACTGTCTTAATAAAACCACCTCTAGATCCCATATCCCTGGCTAATTATTGACTCATTTCTCTAATTGCCTCACTGGGTAAGTATTGCAGAAACCATTAAACTCCCAGTTATGAAGCTTGATTGCATCGCCAGCCTGTCTGTGTGACCAATTGGCTAGACTTAGACCAGTTTGTATAAAGGAGCGGTTTTAGTCTCCCATATTGGATGACCTGAAGCAAACGCCCTCATTTAGTACAGCCGACCATAACATACGTTTTAGTCATCGGGCGAAAACTGTAATTGAGGCAATGCCCTATTGCGGGGTCCCACATTGTGGGTTCCCACTTTGCATTCAGACCACTCCCAGTCAGAGCCATTACCGCATGTTGTCTCGCCTCGCATATGGGGTTCCTCAGGGTTCTACCCTCACACTCATCATATTCAACGTTGCTGTTCAGGCATTGGCCAAGCACTTCGACTCTCAAGGCTTCCATTTAACATCTATGTCGATGACACCCAGATCCTCCTGTGTTTTTTTGTTATTGTGCCTGCAACGGCCACTTACTTCTCGTCTTGCACAATGGTCGTTACTGACTCAATGGTTGCAAATTCAGAGAAGCAAAGCACAGGCACAATTGAGGTGTTACTTCCAGGTTGATGTTCTATAAACTGGGTACCTTTGGCCAGATCTGATGGACAATTGCCCCACACCTGTATCTTCAATGCTCAGCCTGGCTTTCATTACACCCCCACATCTTTCAGTGAAAGGCTACGTGAATGCCATAGTCACTGATTGCTTTTTCCAACTTAAGTCTCTTGGCAAGATTGTTCTATTTCTATCTCCTTGGTTTTTGCGGCAGCTGCTACTCCATTTTGCACCTCATACCTTTCGTCACGTCACTGTTAGGTGTCCAGAGGAGACTGTAGACAGTTTTCAGGGATTTGTCTTATATCAGTTGTTAAACAGCTCTCAGGAGATTCTCAAACTTCAATTTTTAGATGTTTCTCTTTGATTTCTCACATCCCAGAAAATGCCAGTGTTTACCAGAGCCTTCTAAGGCCTCAGCTGAACCTGACCTCGCCGAGCAGCGCACCATAGAGTCGTTTCAACAGACACGATGAAACAGCCCACCCCAGCCCCTTCTCCTGTGTGAACAGGAACTTGTATGTAGGAACGCATTATGCTTATTAAATAACAAACTGTCTTTAAAAATTAATACTGTGCTCCTAGGAAAACCCAACAAGCATGCCAAGTCTGGAACTGGCTGACTGACGTGAAGCTTGATGAATGAATGTCTCGACTCTCACCCAGTGCAAAACCTCATGGCTTGAATATCGACTTGATATTTCATTTACAACTCTCATTGCCAAGATGATCAAAGCAGCATGATACGTCTCTGCATCCATGACCCCTAATTCAGAACATTTATCTAAGCCCAGATCCTCGCCCACCCGAAGAGATGGGAACTCCCTACTGCCAGGTGTCCCAGAAGCCGCTTTGTTCCCTCTGAAACCAAACATCACGCTGCGGTGTGCCCAGCGAAAAGACTACGAAAAGTTGACCAAATTATCTCATCCTCAGATGTTTCTCGGATCTTAGCCATTGAATAACTCGCAGGCATTTCCCAGAATACATGTGCTGCGTGAGTGTCAGGATTCTTTCCAATTTCAAGTGTCACGTGACTCTCAGGAGTTTCTTAAACCCCAAGTATCATATTGATTATTAAAAAAATTGATTTTCAAGGGTAGCTAAAACTAAAGATGACCATCCAGTACAATGAAGACTGTCGTCAGCGCAATCAATGACAGTTGCCCTTGCTACGCCTTCAAGCAACCATCATGTTCAAGACCGCCTGCATCACCTATATGGCAGTCACAACCAAAACACCACTCTATCTGGTCAAGAAACACACCACCTCCAGATGCCAGTCTACCACCAAAGCCAACAACCAGGCTGGAAAGAAAGGACTGCAGCAGTGAAACACATCCATGGGAAAAAAATAATAATTCTGCAACGCCCATTATTTCTTGCACAAATTAACCACATAAATAGGTGTGACAGAAGTGTGGCGAAGGGCAGTAGTGGACAGTGAGCCCCGTTTCTGATGTTGGCAGTTGGGTCCTGGTCAGGGTTCAGTTTCACGTCGGCTATTTGGAAAGCATTTAAGGGGGGAGGATGGAAGCACTAAGGACCCACCACTATTCTGCCGCTGCCTGCCCCGTTCTGCTTCTTTACACCTGCAGGTAGCGTGGCAATTGGCCGGCAAAAGTATGGCAAAAGGAAATTGTGGACCATGTCCCCCGTTTCTACTGTTGGCACTTGAGTCATAGGTGATGTACACTCAGGTCAGCTATTTGGAAACTCTGTAAGGAGAGAGGAAGGAATGACTAAGGACCTTTACTTGGGTTGCGTTCTGGCGAGCCCCCCCACCCCCAAACTCTGCTGCTGCTGCTAGTCCCATGCTGCTTCTGTACACCTGTAACCAGCACAGCAGCATGCACAACAGAAGTGTGACAGGGTGCACTCTTAGGCAGACTGTCCTGATTCTCCATTTGGAACTTGGGTCCTGGTTGGTGTGCCATTTTGTGTCAGCTATTTAGAACCCCTTGTAATGGGAGAGAGAGGAAGGACTAAGGACCATTAGTCAGGCTGCATGGTGGTGAGCCTTTAGCTCAGGCTACCATAGCTGCTTCACCTATGGTGTTAGAGGTCAATTGTGTCCTGTCCCGTTTAACATTTTCTGAACCTTTAACATTTTCTGAAACAGAAGTTGGTATGCAGCTTGCTAGCCAAAAATTGTGAAAAGCTCCGGCCCTGAATCCCTACCAATTTACCTGTTTAAATCAGAGCCTGAGGTGCTGGTTCCAATTCTTACCATTATGCCTAACACATGCAATGAGCACTTTCAGATACTATCGTCCAGCCATTCTGCCGACATACCTATTTTCAAAAAGGGATTTTGGGTTAACCCTGCTCATTATAGGCCTATCACTCCATTAGGTGGTATTGGGAACATTTGTGCTAATGTACCCTTGGGTAGATTTGAAGAATGAGTGAGTGAGGGGAACTTGCATTCCCACACGCATGCTTTATTTAAGGGGCATGTGCTCTAGCACATTGAAGAGTCTTGTGTGCTAGACAAAATTACCAATAAAGATCTCAGACCAAATAACCGGACAGACTAAGAAAAAATGGCAAAGTACTACTTTATTCTCAATTCAATAAAGCAAGGCGAACTGAAGAACAATGGACTGATGCTCCCACACTCACAAACAAACTTGATTATACAGAGATTACATACCCCAATATGTGTCATCTATGACATCATGCTATGTGGCAAACTGCAAAACCTATTGGGGGGTTGATTGGTTAGGGGAACATATGTACCTATGGCATGCATATGGGTTAGTACTTTATTGGCTGCCCCTTATCTGTAGGGCACGCTTCGAACTAACTCTACATACATATAATGTTGATTATAGGAAAGAAAATGGCTGCGGATTGGTCTTTGCAACATTATGTAGCATGTTGCCCCATGGACTCTCTGATTGGTTGGCATGACCACCCAACCTTACACTTTCGGCTCGCTAGCAGCACGTAAGCAAAACAAAACTCAGGTGTTTGAGACAAGTCAGATTACTCCTCACTTTTCCCCAATTAGTCCATCATCTCTCTTCAGTCCAACCATTAGCCAAAGTTTCCTGTCTGTAGTTGACCTTGTAGTCTTCTCTCTGTTCTGGGATATTTAAGGTGGTGTAGGCATATCACTATCTTTAATCGAGGCTTAATGAATAGCCCGTGTTTTCGACTTCTGCATCACGTGTGAGGAGACTGCAAATGTGTCCATTTTGACCTCCTATTTACTGCTATTTGATTTACTTATACTGGGAGTTCTTGTTCCTCTTTGCCTCTACAGACTTGCTCATTCCATCTTGTATAAACCTTATTCACTGTTAAGTGCCTAATACTTGGCTCTTGCAAATGTTTTCTTTGTCTTGAATCTAAGGCAAATGTGTCTTACGTACATGGCTTCTCCATCTGCTTCCCTTTGTGCCTTGCAATTATTCCTCCAACGTGTCCTGACTCTACATCCCTGGTCTGTTTCTGAGGTAGCTAGATTGAATCTATACTGTTATGCTCACCTGGTCTCTGCGGAGGCGTGGGGCATGGTTGCAGCCCTCCCGGGGGTGAGGTCACTTGGGTCTGACTTCGCCCTCTGCACTTATGTGGTGACTGGTGGTAATAGGTGATGCTGCTCGGGACTGCTCCTGTTGATTAGTTTTAGCGAGCACTCCATCCTGCTGCTTCTGGCAGGGGTGCTTGTATGATCTGGACCAAGTTCCTTCACTGGTCCCTTGCACATGGTAGTCCATTCCTGCTGCGACTAAGCCACTATACTTCAGGTACGTGTTCCTGTTTGCCTTTGCCGTTCCTCATCTGTTTTTGTTGTATTGTAAAGTTTGTTGTCTTGTATTGCTATCTGTTCCACTTTTGATGTTTGCACTTCCCTTGCAGGTGATGTTGCCAGCCCGGCAGAAGCTGCGGAGTTTGAGGGGACAGCCGGAGGGAATGAGGAATGAAGCTGCAGTGGTACAGTAGCTAGTAAGTCGTTAACTAGGGGGCACAGGGGGTTCAAATGCGGCACGACCCTAGGACGGATGTTCTAACCTTGTCTTTCTTCTTCTTCACAGGGTCCGAGTTCATGGATGCGGAGTGCGGTGCTGCAGCGTCGGGATCAAGATCACTGGATGTCAGGAGATGAGCCTGCAGATGAAGCGATGAAGCACCAGTTTCCTGGAGGTGAGTATGTAGGAGAACGACTGGTTTCAAAGGTAAGTAAACTGATCCAAGCGGCGGTGAGCGCCACGTTCAATGCGAGTGCACAGTAATGCGAAGCACCGGCCTTACGGATCGAGCAGCTTACATAGCTGAGCTTCTAAAGCCACGCCCACCAGGTTCAGCCTGCCTGCCACACCCGATGGGTCAGCACATGAAGATCAGGCCTAGGGAGCCACACCAGATGAGTCTGTACATGAGGATGTTCGCTGCAATAAAGGCTTCAGCTCCTGGAATGGTCTTGTAAAATAAAAGCACTCCTGCACTGAAATAAAGTAAAAGCACTTCAGCACTGAAATGAAGTGTTCCTGCTCACATCTCTATATGAGCCTGGTGCCAAAGGCGCCAGGACTGAGTCCAGCCAGGGCCCCTATGTTTATAGGTCCCAAAGGGACATAAGTGAGTCAAGTGACCTGTTGCCCCCATCACTAGATGGTGTGGTTTTTGTGTTCTAGGGCCTGTGGCCATGACAGCACTCCCCCTCAAGGGCCCTCTCATGGGTGGTTCCCCCCCTGGCCCTGGTTTAGTGGGGTTATTGTGGTGGAACTGCCTGATTAATCGTGGAGCGTGGACATGCTCACAGGGTTCCCAGGTCCTATCTTGGGGTCCATAACCTTTTCAGTCTATAAGGTAGTATAACTTGGACCAGACCATCTTAGAGTCTAGGATTCTTTTAACGTCATATTCTCCTTTAACTATTTCGGGATCCAGTGGAGTATCGATCCGCATACCTTGTCTCAATGGTTTTAGGAGGGAGACATGAACGGGTGGATCTGCATGAGGGCCGGTAATTCTAATTTCATGGCCAAAGGGTTGATCACAGCCTTGATAGCGTTGGGCCCCAGATACCTGGGATGGAACGCCTGTGGTCCTTTCAGCGGGATGTTTTTGGATGCTAATCAAACCTTGTCTCCGACTTGGTAGTTGGGAGCTTCCCTTCGGTGTCGATCCGCAAACTGCTTCTGTTTCTCTTTGGCTCTGGCAAGATGCTTTGCTGCTTCCTTAAAAACCTGGGTGATGGTTTTGTGTAAGGTCATTAAAGTGGGCATTTCTAATTATTCGAGTGGGTCACAAACAGATGTCTATGGATGTCGACCGTACGCTATGTAAAATGGGCTTTGTCCCGTGAATGGAGTTGTTATATGCATATTCTGCTAACCAAAGTATGTCCTTGCAGGTATCCTCGGTTTGTTGCTGCATCCACCTTATGTATTGCTCGAGGGTCTGCTTAGTCCATTTGGTCTGGCTGCCGATTTGGGGGTGATGGCTTGTAGATGACAAGAGGTCGATTTGGGCAATTTTACAACACCTTTTCCAGAATGCAGAGACAAATTGAGTTCCTCGGTCTGATATCAATATTGATGGGAACGCATGTAGCGGGACAATCTGTTCCAAAAACACGGTAGCCAGAGTAAAAGCAGTTGGGAGACCTTTCAGGGTAATAAAGTGGGCCATTTTTGAAAACAGATCTACGACGACTAAGATGGTATTGTATCCGTTACAGGAGGGAAGGTCTGTAATAAAATCCATTGATAGGGTATGCCATATTGCTGGGGTTACTTCAGAAAGATGTAGCAGACCTGCAGGACTTTGTTTTTGGGACTTGTGTTGTGCACAGTTTATAGTGACTATGTTGAATGTCACTTTTAAGAATGTCATTTTGTCGAACGAAAAATGGTGACTTTTTTTTTTAATAGGGGGTAGGGGGGTTCCCACCCGACCCCCTGTTTTTTTTCATTTACACTATTTTTTTACTAGATAAACCCAAAAAAACATAACATAAAAAATGCATTTGACTTTTTTTTCGGCACATTTTTTTCGACAAAATGGCATTCAAATTTTTTTTTTTACAATATGACCGGACACTGTTGTGTACAGGTGCCACAGGTTGTGATGAACTGGACAATGTCCTTTCGTCAAGTTGGCCACCAGTCATTTTTCTTTATTTTAGCTTGGGTTTTGGCTATTCCTGGTTGCCCTTCTACTAATGAATCATGATAGTTTGTGATGATTTGATTCTGTAATTTCTTATCCTGGATGTACAATCGTCCTTGGTAGTATGGTAGGGTGTCCACGATCGTATACCGGTCTCCCTTCCCTAGCCATTCCTGTTGCGCTGGTGGACTCATCAAGTGTTGCAGGTCAGATTTTAAGTTGTCTAGAGTGGTGGTTGCGGCAATCATGCCTTGGATTCGTCCTTCAGGGATGATGGCTACGGGGTCTGGTTTAGTGAATGCCTCTTCTCCCTCACTCATGCGAGGCAGGGGTCTGCTTTTTCATTGCATACTCCGGGTCTAAGGTGATGACGAAGTTGTATTCCGCAAAGAAGAGAGCCCAGTGGAGTTGGCGTGATGATTGCGCTTTAGCGGTCTTCCGATATTGCAGATTGCCATGATCCGTGACGACGGTGACTGTATGTCTAGCTCCAAGAAGATAATGTCTCCAGGCTTTGAATGCTGCCTTAATTGCTAGCAGTTCTTTATCAGTGATTGCATAATTCAATTCAGGGGCTGAAAACTTGCGAGACCAGAATGCCACGGGATGCAACTGACCCTTTTCGGGGTCTCATTGTGACAGGCCTGCTCCCATTGCTATGTTGGAAGCATCAGTTTTGACCACGTATGGTAGTTCTGGTCGAGGATGCCGTAGAATTGGTGCTGTGGTAAATGCTTGTTTTAACTCCTGCAAGGCTTTCTCTGCTTCTGCGGACCAATTAAATTGTTTATTTTTCCGTAGTAAAGAGGTGATTGGATGGACTATCTGGGAGAACCCGGGAATGAACCGGCGATAAAAGTTGGCGAACCCGAGTACACTCTGTACTCCATTTATGTATGTCTGTGAGGGCCAGTAAATGTTTGCGTTTACCTTGCTCGTGTCCATGCGTATGCCCGGTGGTATGAGAATAAAGCCGAGGAATTCTACCTTTGTCACATGAAAGAAGCATTTCTCCAATTTGGCATATAGTCGGTGTTGCCGCAATTTCTCCAAAAGTGCCCAGACATGGTTGACGTGGTCCTCCTTGGTGGTCGAATAGATAAGAATGTCATCAATATAGACAAGAGCGCAGACATCCAACAGTTCGCGGAGCACATCATTCATGAAAAATTGGAACGCCGCCGGGGTATTACATAGTCCAAAGGGCATAACCTGATATTCATAAAGGCCATATTTCGTGTGAAAGGCTGTCTTCCACTCGTCTCATTTTTTGGCTCTTACTAGATGGTAGGCCCCTTGTAAGTCTAGTTTTGTATTTATCTGAGTGTTTTTGACTTGATCCAAGAGCTCGGGGATAAGCGGTAACGGGTACCGTTTTTTTTACTGTGATCTTGTTAAGTGCTCTGTAGTCAATTCAAGTTCTCAGGTCTCCCTCCTTTTTAGGCACAAAAAAGAGGGGCGAAAAAGCAGGGGACTTGGACGGATGAATGAAGCCATTTGCCATATACCGATCGAGGTAGGTTTTTAGATGCTGGTTTTTCTGTTCTGTTAGGGCGTAAATCCGGCAGCAGGGAACTTGAGCTCCAGGTACCAGATCAATTTGGCAGTCATACAGTCTGTGCGGCGGTAGGGTG
Organism: Ambystoma mexicanum; assembly: GCF_040938575.1. Taxonomy (NCBI): domain Eukaryota; kingdom Metazoa; phylum Chordata; class Amphibia; order Caudata; family Ambystomatidae; genus Ambystoma; species Ambystoma mexicanum. The sequence continues at coordinate 1,202,094,975 of NC_090928.1, read as the reverse complement.
TTTGCTTGCTTTTTTTGAAAGACATCTTGGTAATCCAGGTATTCAGGTGGTAGAGAATTAGTGAGGCCCAGTATGGTTTCTTTCTTCAACGAACCTGGGTTGGTAAGACCTTTTAATGAGAATCCCTTGCTATAACAGGTTTCGGCACAGTCTTGGGGAAAGGTCAGAACTCATTTACTGCAGTCAATCCTGGGATTGTGGGTCTCCAGCCAGGGCATTCCCAATATTATCTGGAACTGAGGGGTGCCGATGAGATCAAAGGTGATGTCCTCTTGGTGACTGTCAAGACACAGAAGCGCGATGTTCTCGGTGTAATGTGTCACTGGGCCAGATGATAGCTGAGATCCATCAACTGCTATGACGTTTTCTGAAACCTACTTCTGTCGGAGAGGAAGGCCTATCCGGGTAGCCAGATCTTGGTCCATGTAATTTCCCACAGCCCCACTGTCAATGTATGCCTCCAAGACATGTATTTTTGACGGTTGCTTGTGGTTTACCAGGAGCACAGGGATGACTAGATGTGAGGTCTGTATAAGTTCCTTTTCACCGCTCGAAAAGTGGACCCCTACGACTACCGGGCGTTGCAGTTTCCCGAGTCCTGTTCTTCTTCTCCACCCTTGTCAGTTGCTCCAACTGCTTTCCTGGGTGGTTTCACCGGGCATTCTCAGAGATAGGGACCTGCCTTACCACAGAACAAACAAAGCTGCTGCTGTCTCCTTTTCTCCCTTTCTGCCTTGGTGAGTGGGCTCCGCAAAGCCTCCGATTTGCTTTGCCTTGGACTGATCGTGCGATTTGGTTTGATTCTCACAGGGTTGCACGTAGACCGACCGCCCCTCGGCCTTGGCCCGATCCATCTTCCGATCCTGCAATCTGTGATCGAGCTGCACTGTCAGGTCGATGTATTCAGCACATCTTTCGGGGGGATTTACTACTTGGGCTAATACGTCTTAAGTTCCCCTCGCAAGCCTCGGTAAAAGAACATAGTTCTTTTCTTCTCTGACTAGTTAGTTTGTGCTATCAGACGATTGAAGGAAGTGATATATGTTATTAGGTCTTGATTACCCTGTTGTAGTGATAACAGTTCATGGTCCAGAGCCCGCCCTTGAGTATGCCGTGCAAATAGTTTCTCCATTTCATGCTTGAAACCTCCGAAGTCTCAAAGCAAAGGATCATCCTGGTTTACCAAGGGTATTAACCAGTCCGCTGCACTACCTCCCAAATATGAGAGTACACATGCCACTCTCATTTGATCATTGGGGAATGCCCAAGGTCTGCACAAGAAATGTAGACAACATTGATTCATGAAGATGGTGTACTTATTTGGATTGCCTGTGAAGCGTTCTGGTGGGGCCAGGGGAACCCCCATGGAAGAACCACCTGTACTGGCGTGGTCTGTGGAGGTGCAGAAGGAGGGGCATACCCCGGCAGTGGGACCTGGCCTGCCTGTGCCTGAAGCATTTGCCTTGCTAGTTCATCTGTCCGCTCCCAGTTCACAATTGGATACCTCCTTAGAGCATTGGTTTCCTGTCTTAAGGCATGAACTTCAGCCTTTATCTCTCCCAGTTATTGGGCCAACTGGTCCCTTTTAAAAGTTTCCATAATGCCCATGCAGAGATTCGAAGAGGCTTGGAATTCTGTTACGCTCACCTGGTCTCTGCGGAGGCGTTGGGGAATAGTTGCAGCCCTCCGGGGAGAGAGGTCGCTCGGTTCCAACTTTGCCCTCTGCACTTATGTGGTGACTGGTGGTAATAGGTGATGCTGCTCGGGACTGCTCCTGTTGATTAGTTTTGGCGAGCACTCCGTCCTGCTGCTTCTGGCAGGGGTGCTTGTATGATCTGGACCGAGTTTCTTCACTGGTCCCTTGCTCGTGGGAGTCCATTCATGCTGCGACTAAGCCACTATACTTCAGGCAGGTGTTCCTTTTTGCCTTTGTCTTTCCTCGTCTGTTTTTGTTGTATTGTAAAGTTTGTTGTCTTTTATTGCTGTCCGTTCCACTTTTGATGTTTGCTCTTTTGCTTTCTTCCCTTGCAGGTGATGTTGCCGGCCCGGCAGAAGCTGCGGAGCTCAAGGGGACAGCCGGAGGGAATGAGGAACGAAGCTGCAGTGTTACAGTAGCTGGTAAGATGTTAACTAGGGGGCGCGCGGGGTTCAAATGTGGCATGGCCCTAGGACAGATGTTCTAACCTTGTCTTTCTTCTTCTTCACAGGGTCCGAGTTCGTGGATGCGGAGTGCAGTGCTGCGACGTTGGGATCAAGATCAGTGGATGTCAGGAGATGAGTCTGCAGATGAAGTGATGAAGCACCGGTTTCCTGGAGGTGAGTATGCAGGAGAATGCCTGGTTCAAAGGTTAGTAAACTGGTCCAAGCGGCAGTGAGCGTCACGTTACACACTAGTGCACAGTAACACAAAGCACTGGCCTTAAGGATGGAGCAGCTTATATAGTTGAGCTTCTGAAGCCACGCCCACCAGGTTCAGCCTGCCTGCCACACCCTGCCACACCCGATGAGTCAGCACATCAAGACCAGGACGAGGGAGCCACACCCGATGAGTCAGCATATGAGGTGTTTCTCTGGAATAAAGGCTTTCAGCACTTGGACAGTTCTTGTAAAATAAAAGTGCTCCTGCACTGAAATAAATTGTTCCTGCTCACATCTCTATATGAGCCTGACGCCAAAGGCGCCAGGACTGAGCCCAGCCAGGGCCTCTGTGTTTATAGGTCCCAAATGGACATAAGTGAGTCAAGTGACCCATTGCCCCCATCAATAGATGGTGTGGTTTTTATGTTCTGGGGCCTATGGCCATGACATATACACAAGCCAGTGTCCATCTATCATGGCCGTCCTTGCCACGTTATATATTCCTCTATAGCAAGCTTCTATATGTCTTGTTTACCTTACGTTACCTCGTATTTACAATGATTAGTCAGGAAGTTACTTTATATTCTTTTTGTATGTGATTACGTTATCATTTTGTACATGTTTTCTCTGGTCACTTCAGTTAAATTGTCACTCTTGGGTATTTTCTAATTGTTCCAGTATGTCTTCGTATATCTTCTTCATGACATCACTTTGGACTTGTCAGATTTCACTCAGCACTACATGATGTCCAAAGGTGCGTGTTGAGATCGTTCCACTCTTTCAGTATGAGGGTACGTTCGGTATGGTTGCCTGAGTGCATACTGTCTCTTATATAAATGTTATTTATTGTGTATTTGTAAGGTGCTTATACAAGTGAATTGTGTTTCAAAGCTGCGGTATAGGCACAACACATGGGGTCCCATATATAGCCTTTCTCCAGCTGTTCAAGTATGATGGCGGTGAGGGAGCTAGGGAAAACACATCCTCCTGCCCATCTACCTTCACCCCTCTGGTTGAGTCCTCAACCATATTATCCTCTTCAATCTTCTTAATTTCTCTTCACACTGTCATTTCTTTGGGATCCATATCTTTGTTACCGCCCTCACGTCACCTGAATTCTTTATATGCTCATCCACACTTCAGGTCATGTGAAAGCATTCTCCTGATGGTAGAAAGAATTTCCAATGTACTACACATTTTTTATGACCCTTATGGTAGTAGAACTTTGATCCTGGAGGTTCCAGGGGGCGTTTATTTACATTTTCACAGGTACTTTCCTCATCCTGCATCTTCTCACCAGCTCCAGCAACTATATCCATTTTTATCTTAATTCCTATGGCTTTCTTGGCTGTCTTATGGCACTGTCCCAAGATGATCCTTATAAAACAGAATCCCAGCAATACCAACACAAGTATTTCTCTGAGTATTTTGAAAGCATTTTCCAGCCAGGTTGGATTCCATGATAACAGAAGTGAAAAGAAGTCATGGCCTGCTGTCTCATCAACTTCATCTTCCATCTTTGTATTCAGGGTCGTCAGCATAGTTATTGCTTGCATCAGGTTTTCATTTTCTACATCATGGGATGGTATGGATGTACAGCAACAAGGTCTGAACTTGACACACACTCCTCCTTCCATTGCTGTAATGAAATCCAGGACATGCCTATTCTGGAGAGTCATCAGCCTGATGGCTCTTACGTCTCTGATTGCATTGAATGGTTTTATTGTTCCATTGATCGTTTGTAAAAGCTACCATCTGGTAATTTGCAGCCACTTGGCGTTCACTACAGTCAGGAGTTCTGGAATGAATATAGATATCATTATCATGGCTGTCTTGCTGAACAGTTTATGTTCATCTAGAATGTCTTCATAGACCCTTATTGATTTTGATGAGAAGTAGTTTTCCCTTTTCAGCCGGCGAAGAATGAGCGACCTCTTCCTGTCTGTCCACATCCTTTGTTTTCTCCATCCAGAACTGAGCCTTCATTCTTGAAGCATATTCTTGCATACTTTAGTGGTATTATAGGTACTGTTCCTGCTTCATTGTCGACCCATGTTAGTAACTTAGAGAATTTGGCCAAGGACTCTAGGCATCTATAATTCAATATTTGCACTATGCTTATTGGTTCTTTCTTAAATAAGTGTGCAGGCAAGATAATTGTCCCAATTCCCATCCGATACTGGTGGCAACATGCCCATACACCAAGAGCTGAGATCTTTCACAGCATCCTGGTTCTCCTGATCTTTCCGTCATATCTGAGCAGTCCATCCTCCTCATTTCGTGGAGTTTTATTTGTTTTCCAATTTGAGCTGTATACATACATTTTTGCTTGTCCACCCCATCCCGCTTTCCATCCTTCTTGATTTCACATAAGTATCTTCCTTTGGAAATGTTCCTCTTGATCAACATCATTATGTTGCCCATTTTCTTCTGAATTGCCCCCTGGTTGTACATGCTGCTAGATGACTGTGAGATATTGTAACATGTGAAGGCATCTCTTTGGCTATAAATGCCCTTGCTGCATTCATTGCCTATGGTATTAAGGAACAGACATAGCAGATTTCACCTGATGTTCTTTCTCTCCCACCTCCTTCATGTGCTGATACCATACATTATTTTTTTAAATGAGCCGAATTATCAAGATATGCATTTATATCTTCATGATCTTCCCCAACATCTCTTTTAAAAAGAAATAGGTGCCTCAGAAGATTATCATAAATGCTGCCGGCCCTTTTATCAGGGACAATAGTAAATGTTTCATTGTTACCCACCATGTCTGTATCGTTTTTTGAAACATGTCTAAATGTCATAATAATAAGGAGAAAAACACAAATCACAACACAGAATGATATCACAATTATTATTCCATGAAAACTCATACATTTTCTTGATGGGAATGAGCCTCTTCTATTCTGTAACCTCCTCATTTTGTTTTAATTTCAAATATATATATATATATATATATATATATATATTTATATATATATATATATATATATATATATATATATATTCAGTAAACAAAACATTGTTAAAGGGACGGTATGGTAAAGTTGCGCTATTAAAAACCTATGAAATTCACTAAAACAAACTTTGTTAATGTGACGTTATGGTTCCAAGTAAAACCGAAAAACCCCTGAAACTCTCCAGTTAGTGTAAGCTAAGCAACCATAACTCGCACCACCACCATGCACTGCTAAGACTAACAACCAAAACATCAAAGATTGCATCACAAAGGTCATTGATGACATCACTGATTCTAAGCCTCATTAAAACAACGGGAGATGAGCTGACCAGCTCAGACAAACCTGAGGCAATAATTAAACAGTTGGAGTGGAAAATACGCAGGGAGATAAATCTGAAACTTCATGCGACTACTTTGGCACACTATTATAAGGCACAAAGGATACCACGTGGATTAAGAGTGAACCTTGAGCCAACACTGTGTAAGGAAAACCCGAATTTTGTAAAAAAATGGAGACAGATCCTCAATAAGTGCTCCCCTGATCTCATCCTGCTGACAATCGAAGAACTCTCACATAGTTTGACATCCCTTGAAGAAGAAATTGATACTATTAAAACTACACTGAGCAAGAGTTTCACGGCAGACCAGTTGAAACAGGTATTGGACGATACCAACGAGAAACTAGCAAAGTATAAACACGAACTGGAGACGAAGAAAGTTCGCAAGTTTAGACGTGACACCCAGGACTACAATCTAGACATAGTATATACCTGCAGGAATACTATGGTCAACGTCCAACTAGACCTTTTCAACCACGTACGCCAAGAACCGGGCCAGTGAACACAGACGCGACTTCCTCAGATGCTTCCAGCACAGAACTTGAAGTAAATACAGAGACCGGAGCTTCCACACCATCTATCCCTAGTGGTGAGGGCAGTACACCCATAACCGTTCCTTTTTTAGAAAAAGATCAACCAGACGGGGACAAGGGAAGAAAAAAATCAGAAAGGAAGAAGCCAACCCGGAAAAGGAATTAGTCGTAAATATTTCATTTTACCAGTTGTCCCGCATGGAATCACAAGTCCTCTATAAAGGCCTCTCATTTGTACACCACTACAACACTAGCCTACTGAGGGAAAAGATCAACTTTTTTAAACTGATGCGGAAATTGAAACTTAAGGTCTTTTTCAATGAGCTTGAGGAAGAAGAGAACACCACAGAACCCTCAAGCTTCCTAGAACTAACACCTAAAAGTGTCTATAACCCCCCGGTTAGCAACCATGTACTGGCGGTCTTTGAAAAAATGGTTTTAGACCAATTCAAGAAAATCTCCTTTAGAACAAAGGAGAGAGGAAACTTCACTATGGGTGAACGTCAAACCCTTAAAACTTTACTCGACAACAATGAGATCATTTTTAAACCAGCAGATAAGGGGGGAGTCCTAGTCCTAATGAAATATATGGCAGAAATCGAAAGACAACTGAGGGATCGAGAAACCTACCAAGAGACCGACTATAATCCAACCGAACAAGTGAGGGATCTGATCAAGGAAGTATTGGATGAGGCGGAAACAAGAGAGGTGATCTCCGAGAAAACATGTAGATTCCTAGAAAAAACAAATTCCATTACTCAGGTGATATACATTCTCCCGAAGATTTACAAAAGACTTATCGATCCCCCAGGCTGGCCCATCATAGCGGCAACTGAGTGCTTATTGGAGCCATTGGCAAAGTATTTGGATAAAATCCTACAACCCCTCATACAAGAAACCCTGACTTATATTAAGGACACTACCCATTTCTTAACGAAATTGAAGAAGGTTGAATTTGTTAGCACAAGGGATACCCTCTTTACTATGGATGTGACATCTCTCTCTATACACCAACATCGTACATGCGGCTGGACTAGAAGCAGTGGAATGGCTACTTCTAAGGAGCGATAACTGCCAAGGCGACAGATTATTTGTGTTGACACTTCTCAAATTGGTGCTAATGAACAACTTCTTTCGATTTAAAGACAAATTCTATCTCCAAGTTTCAGGGACCATCATGGGGGCCGCTATGGCCCCAGCATACGCAAACACATATATGTACTATCTGGATGAAGAACACATTCTGACTTTGGCAAAGGTGGTTACGTCATCTGACCATCTATATAAGATATATTGATGATGTGTTCGGCATCTGGTCAGGCCCAGATGATGAATTGAAGGAATTTTTTACTATGATGAATGCTATGCACCCGAGGATTAAATTCACTACCCAGACGAGTAAAACACTGATCAATTTTTTGGATGTTGAACTTTATGTCAAAGAAAACCGTCTGGAGACAAGAATTTTCACCAAAACAACTGATAGAAACAGCCTTTTACTGGCTACAAGTTTCCATCCTCGAAGGACGATTGACAGCATTCCTCTGAGCCAGTTCCTACGCTACTGGAGGAATATCTCAGAGAGCACAGAATATCAGAGACAGTCAGCTTCGCTACGTAAAAAATTTAGAGAGAGAGGATATAATCCCACAAAACTATCAAAAATTGAGGAGAAAGTGGCGACTATTGAAAGGGATACCCTTCTCACACCCAAGAACACCAAGAAAGTTGATGTCCATGGTGTATGTCAACACATACTCAGCACAGAGCAAGAAGATCTGAAGTATTATTCAAAGAAACTGGCCAATGTTGCAAATGGACCCACAGACACAACCACTCTTTCAAGATCTTCCGATTTTTGCTTACAGAAACAGCAATGGTTTACAAAACAGCTTAGTCAGAGCAGATCTGCCTACTATTCTGAGTGTACAGCCTAAGCACAAGGGCACTCAACCTTGTCATAACTCTCAACATTGCAGCAACATCATACCAGGCAATACAATCTCGCGCCCACAAACAGGCAAACCCATTCAATTATACTCAAACATTCATGCACCTGTGATTCTACAAATGTTGTCTACGCCCTGAAGTGCCCCTGCGGTTATTATTACATGGGGATCACCACAAGAAAGGCAAAATTGCGCTGCACTGAGCATAAATCCAACATCCGGACCAAAAACTTGAGATCACCTGTGGCAACACACTTTGTGGAAGTGAGACATTCTATTGCTCAATTGAAGTGTATGATTTTAGAACAAGTCAAAATGGGTCAGAGAGGGGGAGATGTACAAAAGAGACTACTCCAGAGGGAGATTAGTTGGATTGACCTTTTGGATTGCCTCAGCCCTAGGGGCATGAATTGGGAATTTGATCTAATGTGTTTTCTCTAATGCATTCCATGTTGATCCAGTGTTTGTGCTTTTAATAGTGTTTTAACTGAGTAATGCCTAGTTTACAGTGTGTTGAGATATCATACATCTGGACAAGAGTGCGTACTACTATTAATTTTCATCTAAGCAACAATAAGTATGCAGGGCTTTCATTTTGACCCCTACACATACAACTCATTGTTTTGATTCTGCCTGTGGTCCTGCAGATTGTGAACTGGTCGGTACCAGGAGTTTCATTGAACAACTCTGTAACATGATGGACCTGTGGTATGGCGATGTAATATGAGCCTTCAACAACTGTATCTCTCATCCAAGAATGTGAACGGCACAACCGGCAGGGTGACCAGTTGAATCCTCTAGCAGATTCGAATACTGATTGCTACAAAGTATATCACTCAAGGTGCAATGGAGAGTATAGTTTTACGAAAATAACTATCCTGATTATTGTTGACAACCAGTTGACAACTTGTTTTACAGTCTATGAGGGTACGATGCAGGCGGGTGCCTGAGCATCGACCCACCTGTGAAGACTGTCACTCTTCTGTAATCAAGCGGGGGTAGGGGCACTAAGCAGTATTTGACTGTCATTTTGACCCTCCCCCCGCCACTCTTAATCCAGGTATACCTCCTCTCCGAGTTATTTACTAGACCCGGCGTACCTGACCGAATTGCCTCATTATACTGGATGGTGTTAGTAGTTATTAAGCAAGTCTTACTGGCACGCTGATCTGGGAAGGGATGTGGATACACTACATGAGAACGGCAATGCGGCACATGCTCTGCGCGTGTCCCTAGCAACAGTAGCTATGGCACGCATGCGCAGCACCGCGTCTGCCCTCAGTATATGCCTTAGGAGTTTAGTCGCTACACACAGTGTGTGGTTGGACCAACGTGATCGTTTGAGAATAGATGACCTAGTCGAGCCTTGTTAAAGGATCTAATATAGACACGATTGTTTTACGTATCACAATCGTGCTCATGATATGATGTCCCATACGAAGATGGCGCCCCGCGCGGGGACGCGCATGCACGGCTGCTCTCATGGCAACCTACTTTGCTTGGGAGAGCAGTGCGGCACGTCCTTGTGAAAGGTGGCTTTGTTCGGCGTCCCGTGGGCAATTCCCTTCCAAGTAAGTTTCAAGTAAATGCAGGCGATTACTGATCATGATCATTGAATTATGCAATTAGCACTGATCCGAGAATAGCGGCCAATAGCCCACTCCGAAGCTTACGTTGATTACAGCCTATCTGGCTTGAGAGCATACGATCTAATATCACCCCCTTTCCTTTTTCTCCAAACCTCCAGTTGCGCATTGTCGGAGCCACAGCCCGATACAGCCATTGCACCCGGCGAGACATTTGGTTCTTTTGACCGGGTGAGTCATGATGAATTATATTAACAGAACTTTAGAGTTTCACTCTGCACCCTTGATCTAATACTCACAAACTGTTTTGCTATGTCACTTACATCATACAGGTGGCCATGAATTATCTCTGCTTACCAAGGAAAGCAGGTCATCTCCATTTTGGAGACTTACCTATCGAGTTCCTCCAAACTCTATATAAATCTAATGAGTGTATCCTTATACTTTGTAGGAATCCCTACCGAATTTTGTTGAAACTAAAACACGTCCTGCCCTGAAGATGGATTTCCAATAATCCGAAACGCGTTGGCACTGATTACTCAATAGATGTGTCCTTAGAAAAACTTCTGAGCAGAGTGAATGTAGAGGCTCAGAAGCAGTGAAATACAAATTTGACAACTGTCATGTATATGAATTACTCTATCATGTTATACTGAGATGAAGTGTACTTTACTTTTGTACTTTACTGCACACGGTTTGTTTTAGAGCATTCTTTTAGCTCAATTGAAATGCTGTCCTTTGTTTTTGAATTACAAATTGACTTGTATGAACTAAATCTGTGAATTAAATTAGTTCTTGTACACACATCTAAGGTATTGGTGTGGTGTAAATGAAATCTGTTTATCAAATCTGTTGGCGATAGGATGTAATAACAATCGGGTCTGCCTCACACCTGTTTGTTCTCAGCCGGATTCATTCTTGATTGGAGACTCACAGCTAGACAGGGCTAGACAGGGCCGAATGTACCTGGTTGACTATTTGAACATTAGATCAAGCCAATCACACCGTTCTGAAGACTAGTGAAAACGGAACCTTGTCGAACAAATATTCCCGCGAGGGAGTCTTTAGTCTCTGCAAGGCAGAATTACTACTAGTTCCCGCCAGGAGTGCAGCACAGGGTTACCGGCCGGCAACGGTCGGTGCATGTCTTATTCTTCAGTATTTTGAATTTCGAGTGGCCTCGAGCTTCTCCCTGCTGCACCTGAAATATTATATACTTGAATGACAGAGTACCTAAGGTCCTTTGGGCAAATTTACCTATAGTAAACTCTAACTATTGTTGCTATCCATACCTACACAGCCACTACCATAGTTGTGTAATTACATGGCCACGGTAGTGGCCCACTCTGAATTCTTTTGCAAAGTTTGGTGAGGATTCATCCAGGGGGGGCAAAGTTATAGGGTGGGTCCCAAAACTTTTATTTTCCCATAGACTGAATGGGAAAATGTTTTGCTTGTGCCTATAGCCCAAACCGCTGGACGGATTTTCACAAAATTTGGACCAGGAGCAGCGGCTTGGTCCCGAAAGCGTGCTTTTGCAAATTTGGTGAAAATCCGTCCAGTAGTTTTTTTTTAAATGACCAAAAAGCAGGTCAGAAAAAATTAGTGATATCTGTGTTCGCTTCGCGGACATACTTCCCTGTTCACTCCGCGGACAGGACGGTGATTGGGCAAGCAGCTTGCGTGAAGTCCGCTATCATCTGACGTGCTTTTCTATTGGCTGCCGTGAAGCGTGCAGTGAGTCTATTTTCAGAGACGCCCGCCATCTTTGTTTATCGGAGCGGGATCTGCTGCCTGCACAGTGTAGATGTGGGCTGCGTCGGCTCTGCATCGGCCACAAAAAGGCAGTGAGGCACAGGCCCTTGTGTCTCTCTCTTGTTCCCCCACCCCCCGCTCATGGCCCGTGTCTCCCATGTCCCCCCCTCGCTGATTCTCTGTGTGTTCCTCCCACCCCCCGCTCATGCTCCGTTTCTCTTTCCCGTTCCCCCCGCTCATGTCCCGTGTCTTCCTCCACCCCCTGCCCCCCACTCATGCCCCGTGTCTCCCTACTGTTCCCCCCGCCCCCCGCTCATGCCCCGTGTGTCTCTCCCCTTCCCCCCACCCCCGCTCATGCCCCGTGTCTCTCTCCCCTTCCCCCCACCCCCCGCTCATGGCCCGTGTGTCTCCATCCTTTCCCCCCACCCCCTGCTCATGTCCTGTGTGTCTCTCCCCTGCCCCCTCACCCCCCGCTCATGCCCCATGTGTCTCTCCCCTTCATCCCCACCCCCCGCTCATGCCCCGTGCATCTCTCCCCTTCCCCCCACCCCCGCTCATACCCCGTGTAACCCTACTGTTCCCCCACCCCCGCTCATGCCCCGTGTGTCTCTCCCCTTCCCTCCCACCCCCCGCTCATGCCCCGTGTCTCTCTCACCTCCCCCCACCCCCCGCTCATGCCCCATGTGTCTCTTCCCTTCCCCCCACCCCCTGCTCATACCCCGTGTCTCCCTACTGTTCCCCCCACCCCCACTCATGCGCCGTGTGTCTCTCTCCTTCCCCCCCAGTCCCCGCTCATGCCCCGTGTGTCTCTCCCCTTCCCCCCACCCCCCGCTCATGTCCTGTGTCTCTCCCCTTCCCCCCCACCCCCCGCTCATGTCCCGTGTGGCTCCCTATTGTTCCGCCCCACCCTCTGCTCATGCCCCGTGTATCTCTCCCCTTCCCCCCCCACACACCACTCATGCCCCGTGTGTCTTACCCCTTCCCCCTCACACCCCGCTCATGCCCCGTGTGTCTCTCCCCTTCCCCCCACCCCCGCTCATGCCCAGTGTGTCTCACCCCTTCCCTCCCACCCCCCGCTCATGCCCCCTGTGTTTCCCCTCCCCCACCCCCCGCTCATACCCCATATCTCCATACTGTTCCCCCCACCCCCCGCTCATGCCCTGTGTCTCTCTACCCTTCCCCCCACCCCCCGCTCATGCCCTGTGTCTCTCTCCCCTTCCCCCACCCCCTGCTCATGCCTCCTGTCTCCCTCCTTTCCCCCCACCCCCCGCTCATGCCCCGTGTCTCCCTCCTTTCCCCCCAACACCCCGCTCATGCCCCGTGTGTTTCCCCTCCCCCCACCCCCCGCTCATACCCCATGTCTCCATACTGTTCCCCCCACCCCCACTCATGCCCTGTGTCTCTCTACCCTTCCCCCCAGCCCTCGCTCATGCCCCGTGTCTCTCTCCCCTTCCCCCCCACCCACCACTCATGCCCCGTGTCTCTCTCCCCTCCCCCGCTAATGCCCCGTGTCTCTCCCCTTCCCCCCACCCCCCGCTCATGCCCTGTGTTTCTCTCCCCTTCCCCCCACCCCCCGCTCATGCCCCATGTGTCTCTCCCCTTCCCCCCACCCCCGCTCATGCCCTGTGTTTCTCTCCCCTTCCCCCACCCCCTGCTCATGCCCCATGTGTCTCTCCCCTTCCCCCTCACCCCCCGCTCATGCCCATGTGTCTCTCCCCTTCCGCCCCACCCCCCGCTCATGCCCCGTGTCTCTCCCCTTCCCCCCCACCCCCACGCTCATGCCCCGTGTCTCCCTACTGTTCCCCCACCCCCTGCTCATGCCCCGTGTCTCCCTCCTTTCCCCCATCCCCCGCTCCTGCCCCGTGTGCCCTGTTCCCCCCACCCCCGCTCATGACCTGTCTCTCTTGTGTGTTACCCCCACCCCCAGCTCATGCCCTGTGTCTCCCTTGTGTTACCCCCCACCCCCCGCTCATGCCCCGTGTCTCCCTTGTGTTACCCCCCACTCATGCCCCGTGTCTCCCTCGTGTTACCCCCACCCCCCGCTCATGCCCCGTGTCTCCCTTGTTTTACCCCCGCTCATGCTCCGTGTCTCCCCTGTTCCCCCCACCCCCCGCTCTTGCCCCGTGTCTCCCCTGTTCCCCCACCCCCGCCCCGTGTCTCTCTCGTGTTACCCCCCACACCCGCTCATGCCCTGTGTCTCCCTTGTTTTACCCCCCACCCATGCCCTGTCTCCCCTGTTACCCCCCACCCCCGCTCGAGCCCCGTGTCTCTCCCCTTCCCCCCACCCCCCGCTCATGCCCTGTGTCTCCCTCCTTTCCCCCGCTCATGCCCTGTGTGTCTCTCCCCTCCCCCCACCCCCCCGCTCATGCCCCATGTGTCTCTTCCCTTCCCCCCCACCCCCTGCTCATACCCCGTGTCTCCCTACTGTTCCCCCCACCCCCACTCATGCGCCGTGTGTCTCTCTCCTTCCCCCCCAGCCCCCGCTCATGCCCCGTGTGTCTCTCCCCTTCCCCCCACCCCCCGCTCATGTCCTGTGTCTCTCCCCTTCCCCCCCACCCCCCGCTCATGTCCCGTGTGGCTCCCTATTGTTCCGCCCCACCCTCTGCTCATGCCCCGTGTATCTCTCCCCTTCCCCCCCCACACACCACTCATGCCCCGTGTGTCTTACCCCTTCCCCCTCACACCCCGCTCATGCCCTGTGTGTCTCTCCCCTTCCCCCCACCCCCCGCTCATGCCCCGTGTGTCTCTCCCCTTCCCCCCACCCCCCGCTCATGCCCAGTGTGTCTCACCCCTTCCCTCCCACCCCCCGCTCATGCCCCCTGTGTTTCCCCTCCCCCACCCCCCGCTCATACCCCATATCTCCATACTGTTCCCCCCACCCCCCGCTCATGCCCTGTGTCTCTCTACCCTTCCCCCCACCCCCCGCTCATGCCCTGTGTCTCTCTCCCCTTCCCCCACCCCCTGCTCATGCCTCCTGTCTCCCTCCTTTCCCCCCACCCCCCGCTCATGCCCCGTGTCTCCCTCCTTTCCCCCCAACACCCCGCTCATGCCCCGTGTGTTTCCCCTCCCCCCACCCCCGCTCATACCCCATGTCTCCATACTGTTCCCCCCACCCCCACTCATGCCCTGTGTCTCTCTACCCTTCCCCCCAGCCCTCGCTCATGCCCCGTGTCTCTCTCCCCTTCCCCCCCACCCACCACTCATGCCCCGTGTCTCTCTCCCCTCCCCCGCTAATGCCCCGTGTCTCTCCCCTTCCCCCCACCCCCCGCTCATGCCCTGTGTTTCTCTCCCCTTCCCCCCACCCCCCGCTCATGCCCCATGTGTCTCTCCCCTTCCCCCCACCCCCGCTCATGCCCTGTGTTTCTCTCCCCTTCCCCCACCCCCTGCTCATGCCCCATGTGTCCCTCCCCTTCCCCCTCACCCCCCGCTCATGCCCATGTGTCTCTCCCCTTCCGCCCCACCCCCCGCTCATGCCCCGTGTCTCTCCCCTCCCCCCCCACCCCCACGCTCATGCCCCGTGTCTCCCTACTGTTCCCCCACCCCCTGCTCATGCCCCGTGTCTCCCTCCTTTCCCCCATCCCCCGCTCCTGCCCCGTGTGCCCTGTTCCCCCCACCCCCGCTCATGACCTGTCTCTCTTGTGTGTTACCCCCACCCCCAGCTCATGCCCTGTGTCTCCCTTGTGTTACCCCCCACCCCCCGCTCATGCCCCGTGTCTCCCTTGTGTTACCCCCCACTCATGCCCCGTGTCTCCCTCGTGTTACCCCCACCCCCCGCTCATGCCCCGTGTCTCCCTTGTTTTACCCCCACTCATGCTCCGTGTCTCCCCTGTTCCCCCCACCCCCCGCTCTTGCCCCGTGTCTCCCCTGTTCCCCCACCCCCGCCCCGTGTCTCTCTCGTGTTACCCCCCACACCCGCTCATGCCCTGTGTCTCCCTTGTTTTACCCCCCACCCATGCCCTGTCTCCCCTGTTACCCCCCACCCCCGCTCATGCCCCGTGTCTCTCCCCTTCCCCCCACCCCCCGCTCATGCCCTGTGTCTCCCTCCTTTCCCCCGCTCATGCCCTGTGTGTCTCTCCCCTCCCCCCACCCCCCCGCTCATGCCCCATGTGTCTCTCCCCTCTCCCCCACCCCCCGTTCATGCCCCGTGTGTCTCTCCCCTTCCCCCCAGCCCCCATTCATGCCCCAGTGTCTCTCCCCTTCCCTCCACCCCCACCCCCCGCTCAAGCCCATGTCTCTCCCCCCTTCCCCCACCTCCCGCTCATGCCCTGTGTCTCTCTCCCCTTCCCCCCACCGCCCGCTCATGCCCCGTGTCTCTCTCCCCTTCCCCCTAGCCCCCGCTCATGCCCCGTGTCTCTCTCCCCTTCCCCCCACCCCCGCTCATGCCCCGTGTCTCTCTCCCCTTCCCCCCACCCCCCGCTCATGCCCTGTGTCTCTCTCCTCTTCCCCCCAGCCCCCAATCATGCCCCGTGTCTCCCTACTGTTCCCCCCAACCCCCCGCTCATGCCCCGTATCTCTCTCCCCTTCCCCCCACCCCCCACTCATGCCCCATGTCTCTCTCCCCTTCCCCCCACCCCACGCTCATGCGCCGTGTGTCTCTCCCCTTTCCCCCCACCCCCGCTCATGCCCCGTGTGTCTCTCCCCTCCCCCACCCCCCGCTCATGCCCTGTGTGTCTCTCCCCTTCCCCCCCACTCCCCGCTCATGCCCTGTGTCTCTCCCCTTCCCCCCACCCCCCGCTCATGCCCCATGTGTCTCTCCCCTTCCCACCACCCCCGCTCATGCCCTGTGTTTCTCTCCCCTTCCCCCACCCCCTGCTCATGCCCCATGTGTCTCTCCCCTTCCCCCTCACCCCCCGCTCATGCCCATGTGTCTCTCCCCTTCCGCCCCACCCCCCGCTCATGCCCCGTGTCTCTCCCCTTCCCCCCCACCCCCACGCTCATGCCCCGTGTCTCCCTACTGTTCCCCCACCCCCTGCTCATGCCCCGTGTCTCCCTCCTTTCCCCCATCCCCCGCTCCTGCCCCGTGTGCCCTGTTCCCCCCACCCCCGCTCATGACCTGTCTCTCTTGTGTGTTACCCCCACCCCCAGCTCATGCCCTGTGTCTCCCTTGTGTTACCCCCCACCCCCCGCTCATGCCCCGTGTCTCCCTTGTGTTACCCCCCACTCATGCCCCGTGTCTCCCTCGTGTTACCCCCACCCCCCGCTCATGCCCCGTGTCTCCCTTGTTTTACCCCCGCTCATGCTCCGTGTCTCCCCTGTTCCCCCCACCCCCCGCTCTTGCCCCGTGTCTCCCCTGTTCCCCCACCCCCGCCCCGTGTCTCTCTCGTGTTACCCCCCACACCCGCTCATGCCCTGTGTCTCCCTTGTTTTACCCCCCACCCATGCCCTGTCTCCCCTGTTACCCCCCACCCCCGCTCATGCCCCGTGTCTCTCCCCTTCCCCCCACCCCCCGCTCATGCCCTGTGTCTCCCTCCTTTCCCCCGCTCATGCCCTGTGTGTCTCACCCCTCCCCCCACCCCCCCGCTCATGCCCCATGTGTCTCTTCCCTTCCCCCCCACCCCCTGCTCATACCCCGTGTCTCCCTACTGTTCCCCCCACCCCCACTCATGCGCCGTGTGTCTCTCTCCTTCCCCCCCAGCCCCCGCTCATGCCCCGTGTGTCTCTCCCCTTCCCCCCACCCCCCGCTCATGTCCTGTGTCTCTCCCCTTCCCCCCCACCCCCCGCTCATGTCCCGTGTGGCTCCCTATTGTTCCGCCCCACCCTCTGCTCATGCCCCGTGTATCTCTCCCCTTCCCCCCCCACACACCACTCATGCCCCGTGTGTCTTACCCCTTCCCCCTCACACCCCGCTCATGCCCTGTGTGTCTCTCCCCTTCCCCCCACCCCCCGCTCATGCCCCGTGTGTCTCTCCCCTTCCCCCCACCCCCCGCTCATGCCCAGTGTGTCTCACCCCTTCCCTCCCACCCCCCGCTCATGCCCCCTGTGTTTCCCCTCCCCCACCCCCCGCTCATACCCCATATCTCCATACTGTTCCCCCCACCCCCCGCTCATGCCCTGTGTCTCTCTACCCTTCCCCCCACCCCCCGCTCATGCCCTGTGTCTCTCTCCCCTTCCCCCACCCCCTGCTCATGCCTCCTGTCTCCCTCCTTTCCCCCCACCCCCCGCTCATGCCCCGTGTCTCCCTCCTTTCCCCCCAACACCCCGCTCATGCCCCGTGTGTTTCCCCTCCCCCCACCCCCGCTCATACCCCATGTCTCCATACTGTTCCCCCCACCCCCACTCATGCCCTGTGTCTCTCTACCCTTCCCCCCAGCCCTCGCTCATGCCCCGTGTCTCTCTCCCCTTCCCCCCCACCCACCACTCATGCCCCGTGTCTCTCTCCCCTCCCCCGCTAATGCCCCGTGTCTCTCCCCTTCCCCCCACCCCCCGCTCATGCCCTGTGTTTCTCTCCCCTTCCCCCCACCCCCCGCTCATGCCCCATGTGTCTCTCCCCTTCCCCCCACCCCCGCTCATGCCCTGTGTTTCTCTCCCCTTCCCCCACCCCCTGCTCATGCCCCATGTGTCCCTCCCCTTCCCCCTCACCCCCCGCTCATGCCCATGTGTCTCTCCCCTTCCGCCCCACCCCCCGCTCATGCCCCGTGTCTCTCCCCTCCCCCCCCACCCCCACGCTCATGCCCCGTGTCTCCCTACTGTTCCCCCACCCCCTGCTCATGCCCCGTGTCTCCCTCCTTTCCCCCATCCCCCGCTCCTGCCCCGTGTGCCCTGTTCCCCCCACCCCCGCTCATGACCTGTCTCTCTTGTGTGTTACCCCCACCCCCAGCTCATGCCCTGTGTCTCCCTTGTGTTACCCCCCACCCCCCGCTCATGCCCCGTGTCTCCCTTGTGTTACCCCCCACTCATGCCCCGTGTCTCCCTCGTGTTACCCCCACCCCCCGCTCATGCCCCGTGTCTCCCTTGTTTTACCCCCACTCATGCTCCGTGTCTCCCCTGTTCCCCCCACCCCCCGCTCTTGCCCCGTGTCTCCCCTGTTCCCCCACCCCCGCCCCGTGTCTCTCTCGTGTTACCCCCCACACCCGCTCATGCCCTGTGTCTCCCTTGTTTTACCCCCCACCCATGCCCTGTCTCCCCTGTTACCCCCCACCCCCGCTCATGCCCCGTGTCTCTCCCCTTCCCCCCACCCCCCGCTCATGCCCTGTGTCTCCCTCCTTTCCCCCGCTCATGCCCTGTGTGTCTCTCCCCTCCCCCCACCCCCCCGCTCATGCCCCATGTGTCTCTCCCCTCTCCCCCACCCCCCGTTCATGCCCCGTGTGTCTCTCCCCTTCCCCCCAGCCCCCATTCATGCCCCAGTGTCTCTCCCCTTCCCTCCACCCCCACCCCCCGCTCAAGCCCATGTCTCTCCCCCCTTCCCCCACCTCCCGCTCATGCCCTGTGTCTCTCTCCCCTTCCCCCCACCGCCCGCTCATGCCCCGTGTCTCTCTCCCCTTCCCCCTAGCCCCCGCTCATGCCCCGTGTCTCTCTCCCCTTCCCCCCACCCCCGCTCATGCCCCGTGTCTCTCTCCCCTTCCCCCCACCCCCCGCTCATGCCCTGTGTCTCTCTCCTCTTCCCCTCAGCCCCCAATCATGCCCCGTGTCTCCCTACTGTTCCCCCCAACCCCCCGCTCATGCCCCGTATCTCTCTCCCCTTCCCCCCACCCCCCACTCATGCCCCATGTCTCTCTCCCCTTCCCCCCACCCCACGCTCATGCCCCGTGTGTCTCTCCCCTTTCCCCCCACCCCCGCTCATGCCCCGTGTGTCTCTCCCCTCCCCCACCCCCCGCTCATGCCCTGTGTGTCTCTCCCCTTCCCCCCCACTCCCCGCTCATGCCCTGTGTCTCTCCCCTCCCCCCACCCCCTGCTCATGCCCCGTGTCTCACCCCTTCCCCCCGTTCCCGCTCATGCCCCGTGTGTCTCTACCCTTCCCCCCACCCCCCGCTCATGCCTCGTGTCTCCCTCCTTTCCCCCACCCCCTGCTCATGCCCCGTGTGTCTCTCCCCTCCCCCCATCCCCCGCTCATGCCCCGTGTGTCTCTCCCCTCCCCCCACCCCCGCTCATGCACCGTGTGTCTCTCCCCTTGCCCCCACCCCCTGCTCATGCCCCGTGTGTCTCTCCCCTTCCCCCCACCCCCTGCTCATGCCTCGCGTCTCCCTCCTTTCCCCCACCCCTGCTCATGCCCCATGTCTCCCTCCTTTCCCCCCACCCCCCGCTCATGCCCCGTGTGCCCTGTTCCCCCCACCCCCGCTCATGACCTGTCTCCCTTGTGTGTTACCCCCCACCCCCAGCTCATGCCCTGTGTCTCCCTTGTGTTACCCCCACCCCCTGCTCATGCCCCGTGTCTCCCTTGTGTTACCCCCACTCATGCCCCGTGTCTCCCTCGTGTTACCCCCACCCCCCGCTCATGCCCCGTGTCTCCCTTGTGTTACCCCCCACCCCCCGCTCATGCTCCGTGTCTGCCCTGTTCCTCCCACCCCCCGCTCTTGCCCCGTGCCTCCCTCCTTCCCCCCCACCCCCGCTCATGCCCCGTGTCTCCCTTGTGTTACCCCCCACCCCCCGCTCATGCTCCGTGTCTGCCCTGTTCCTCCCACCCCCCGCTCTTGCCCCGTGCCTCCCTCCTTCCCCCCCACCCCCGCTTATGCCCCGTGTCTCCTGTTGCACCCCCACCCCCTGCTCATGCCCCGTATTTCCCTCCTGTACCCCCCCCGCTCATGCCCCGTGTTACCCCCCCACTCCCGGCTCATGCCCTGTGTCTCCCATGTGTTCCCCCCACACCCCGCTCATGCCCCGTGTCTCCTGTTGCCCCCACCCCCGCTCATGCCCCATGTCTCCCTCGTGTTCCCCCACCCCCGCTCATGCCTTCTGTTTCCCTCGTGTTACCCCCCACCGCTCATGCCCCGTGTCCCCCTCGTGTTCCCCCACCACCCGCTCATGCCCCGTGTCTTTCTCCTTTCCCCCACCCCCTGCTCATGCCCCGTGTGTGCGCCCTGTTCCCCCACCACAGCTCATTCCCCGTGTGTGCGCCCTTTTACCCCACCCCCGCTAATGCCCCGTGTGTGCGCCCTGTTCCCCCACCCCCGCTCATGCCCCGTGTGCCCTGTTCCCCCCACCCCCGCTCATGCCCCGTGTCTCCCTTGTGTTCCCCCACCCCCCGCTCATGCCCCGTGTCTCCCTCATGTACCCCCTCACCCCCCGCTCAAGCCCCGTGTGCCCTGTTCCCCCCACCCCCGCTCATGCCCCATGTGCCCTGTTCCCCCCACCCCCGCTCATGCCCTGTGTCTCCCTCGTGTACCCCCTCACCCCCTGCTCATGCCCCATGTGCCCTGTTCCCCCACCCCTGCTCATGCCCCGTGTGTCCCTTGTGTTCCCCCACCCCCCGCTCATGCCCCGTGTCTCCCTCATGTACCCCCTCACCCCCCGCTCAAGCCCCGTGTGCCCTGTTCCCCCCACCCCCGCTCATGCCCCATGTACCCTGTTCCCCCCACCCCCGCTCATGCCCCGTGTCTCTCTCGTGTACCCCCTCACCCCCACTCATGCCCCGTATGTCTCCCTCGTGTACCCCCTCATCCCCCGCTCATGCCCCGTGTCTCCCTCGTGTTCCCCCCACCCCCCGCTCATGCCCTGTGTCTCCATCGTGTACCCCCTCACCCCCCGCTCATGCCCCGTGTGTCTCCTGTTGCCCCCACCCCCACTCATGCCCCATGTCTCCCTCGTGTTACCCCCACTCATGCCCCGTGTCTCCCTCGTGTTCCCTCCCACCCCCGCTCATGCCCCTTGTCTCTTTCCTTTCCCCCCACCCCCGCTCATGCCCCGTTTGTGCCCTGTTCCCTCTCACCCCCCGCTCATGCCCATGTGTCTCCGCTGTTCCCGCCCCCCACCCCCCGCCCATGCCCTGTTGTGTTCTCTTTATACACCCCGCCTTCCCTTTCCATGGTGGCCATCTGCGGCGTCCCGGTGTAGGAAGGAAAATCTTTTTTTTTCTACCACCCGGGGTTCCCACTTTGAGGACCTAAGATGCTAGTGGTCTTCATCTATTGAAAAGGATGTTATGGTGATGTTGCACTAATAAAAACCTATAAAATTCAGTAAAACAAAAATGTGTTACAGGGACGTTATGGTTAAGTTGCACTAATAAAAAAACATGAAATTCAATGAAAAAACTTTGTTAAAGGGACGTCATGGTTAAGTTGCGCTACTAAAAACCTACGAAATTCAGTGAAAAAACTTTGTCAAAGGGACGTTATGGTTCCAAGTAAAACCGAAGAACCCTTGAAATTCGCCAGTTATGATAAGCAAAGCAACCATAACTCGCGCCACCACTGTGCACTGCTAAGACTAACACCCAGGACATCAAAGATGACATCACAAATGTCATTGATGACATCACTGATGACATCACACGTGTATGTACTTTTCATGAAATATGTGTACAAGGGATTCTTATTATAATGTTGCGTAACAAGTGTCAAGGATCTTTGCAATAAATATCATACCCTAATTAGTGCATTGAACGATGCATTGATATAAATAGCATTATATTATGGGGTTCTATCTAGTATACTAAGCTACTCATACAGAAACATAACATTGTGTGCAGCGTACAAGATGAAGGTATAATATTTGTAATGTTAATATGTTGAATAATGAAATGATAATTGTTTTTTTAATAGATTTTTGTGTACTGTGAAATATGTAATACGTAGCTAATAAAACACATGTATTACATAATTGCATTACTATAGACAAAACACAAAGACACAAGAACACATACCAATATGGGTATATACAGGGAAAGTGAAGTTAGCAAAAAAGCACAAGTAGTAGCAGAAACAATTCATAACTTAACTGATTATTTTCATGCAAATAAATGATTGCTCTGTTTCAAAGCTGCTATTTACCCTATGTATGTGTATCACATGATGTGACTGGACCCTAAGGAAAGTAGTGTGAGTACAATGTATACAAAAATGAACATATACAGGGAAAGTACAGCCATAAAAAAACAGAAATATCAGAAAGTGCTGATAAGTCTATTGATTATCTTTATGCACAAAAAGGATTGCTGTCTTTCAAGCTTGTGTCTTCCCGTATGTATATGTTTCATATGATGTGACTGGACTCTAAGGGAATTACTGTAAGAACCTACTTGAAGGATACGTCTACAAATAAAATAAAATGTTTAGTTTCTGACTGTTATTGAAGAAAACCATGTGGCCTAGATATGTCAGCAAAAGAAAAAAGAGTGAGCCAGACATGTGATGTCATCAGTGATGTCATCAATGGCATTTGTGATGTCATCTTTGATGTCCTGGGTGTTAGTCTTAGCAGTGCACGGTGGTGGCGCGAGTTATGGTTGCTTTGCTTATCATAACTGGCTAATTTCAAGGGTTTTTCGGTTTTACTTGGAACCATAACGTCCCTTTGACAAAGTTTTTTCACTGAATATATATATATATATATATATATATATATATATATATATATATATATATATATATATATATAATCTATATTAGGTACCAGCAAAGAGAATCTGGATAAACTCCAAATAACCCAGAACAACGCCATTCGTGCTGCCCTAAACATCCCCCGCAACCACCACATTTCAGAATCTAGAACCAACTTAAAGTGGCTACCTGTCAAGCAGAGAATTTCACTAAAATCACTTGCCCTCACGCACAAATGCTTGGCTAATAAGGCGCCTATCTACCTCTGCAGTCGGCTGTCTCGCCACTCGACCTCCCGACATCTAAGAACTGCCCAGACCGACTGTCTATCGATTCCTAGGTTTAAACTTCAAAAAGCTAGCTTCCCTGTCTTAGCCTCTAAGCTATGAAACTCCCTCCCCGCTACAATCAGAGCTGAAGACTCATTCAACACATTTAAAGCCAAAACCAAATCGTGGCTTTTTGACCAGCACTAAGACATGCTCTGCGCCCTGTTTTACATACTCTGGCTCGCTGACCTCGGTTACTATTTTTTCTATACACCCTATGGGTATATCCACTGTTAAGCCTAAGCGGCACTGAAACCACTGTATTATATGTAGATATATACTCTGTTAACATTTCTGTCAATGTAATTTTTCTGTCTGTATATATGCATTTCTGTAAATTTGTACAAATTGCGCCCTGATGCCTCCGGGCCTGATGGCTTGCGTGTAGTAAATAAACAAATACAAATAAATATATATATATATATATATATATATATATATATATATATATCTCTGTAATTGTTTATGGATACCACTTTTAGATCAAGATGATGGCTATAACTATTCTGAAAATAACATGATTGGTCTTTGGATTGCCACAAAATGTCACTATTTTCACATGACTTCTTACTAAATCTGGATGAGACTGTAGTATATTTTTAAAAACAGCATACAAGAATATATGTATAGTTATTACACTGGGAAACATAAATGATGAAGTGTGCTTCTTTTCTATTTGCTCCGGTATCTTAAAACATTGTTTCTTTAGCCAATCTAAAAGGTTCCAGGATAACTGCAAGTCTATTTATTCCTTATCGAATGTTGCAAAATATTGGTACTCAAATTTAAGTGCTTGTGTGCTCTTCATTTTCCTTATCTTTGCTCTTGACCATTGAACGGGTCTGCATGAAAGGAACTTCTTCTCTTGCTTCACTGTCGGTACCTGCAGTAGAGGTCTGGGATTCATACTTACATGGCTTGATGTCATGCAAATGCAGCCAAGCTCTTCTTCCTTCTAACTTGGCAGTTGTGGGGCTAACATTTTACACCTCTTAGGGTCCTTGAAAACAGGGCATACTGTGTGTACAAACTTTCGTACACGCACCTGGTCCCCTGGGTATAGACTGTGTTGCTTTAATAAATCCTCTGTATCAATGGGTTGATTGTCTTTGTCACTTCTCTTTGACCCCTCCCTTTGGTTCTTGACCTGTTGAGACATGAAAGAAAGACTTGCAGTCATTGTTGTAAGGTGATCATGCAACTCATCACCTAATGTCTTCACAACACCACGGGCATCAGTTTTTAACCTAGTTGTGGGAGCAAAGGGGCAGGGGGTTTCTCATATGTCATCCATTCACCAACTCATGAGGTGTTAGATGGTGATCTGATCCAGGCTGATTTCTTAGAGCATACACAGCAAGGGGTAGGAAATATAAGCATCCCTTCTTTAAACTCATTTTTACTTTTGCAAACCTTTCTTCAATAATCGATTTAATCTCTCACAAACACCATTCACCTGTGCATGATAAGCTTGGAAAATGTATGCTTAATGCTAATAGGAGAACTATTTGCTGAAAAAATTCATTTGCAAAATGCGATGGTCAGACTGCAAGAGCTTGAACACACCCCATCTTGGGAACAGCTCATGCACAAGGAACTTGTCAGCACATGGAGCATCAGGATGCATGCATGGACATGCCTCGATCGAGCTAAAAAAGGGACATACCACGACCAGTATATATCTGTAACTGTTGCATGTCTGCAGCATATCCACTTAATCTATATGTAGATGCTGAAATGGGCCATTGGGTCTAGGTATTGCCTCTCTCACTGTTCACAAAGTGTTCCCTGTGGTACATTTCTGGCCCACAACGCAATTTACAGTAAACTGTGCCACATGCTCCAACATATTTGGCAAGAACCAATCTTCTGCAACTGTAATTGGATCTAAAATCCCACTATAGTAGGACAATGGTTCATGTCAATGTCCTAATGTCATTTTCTGTGTGAGGACCGCTGTCATAACTTCTCCATTTGAATGAGAAAACTTTTTGGTTTAATATATGTATTGTAATCAGCAACCCATGCACTACAATAATTACTTTGGCCTAAGAATTGTTGCATTTCTCTCAATTTAGGTTCTGTAGTCTTCATAATTGCTTCTGCTCTCTCAGGTGTCAATTTCCTCCCTTCGTGAGAAATCAACTGTACTATATACAAGACCTCTTCCAGACAATATTGTATTTTTTTCGATGTCCACCTTATACCCTTATCCTAGATCTATCTGCAGCGTTGACTCTGGTCAACCATCAAATCCTCTGCTAACACCTCACTACCCATGCCAACTTTTCGCCATCTGCCGTTAACTGGATTGTGGCCTTTCTCGAAGGCAGAGCCACAAGAGTCTTTTCAGGCACAGCCAATGCCTCTCCCTCCCCTATCACCTGCAGTGTCCCCCAAGGGTCCTGCATTGCCCCCACCCTCTATAACATCTTCACCAGGCCTCTCTTCAACATTTTAGACTCCCTCGGCACAGCCTACACCAACTATGCCGAAGACACACAAATCATAATCCCACTCTCAGGGGACAGGGGATTCCAATACTTTCAACAACATTTTCTCTACGCTCGAGTCAGGGAATGGCAGCGAATCACCTCTATCTAAACCGCAACAAGACAGAAATCCTAATTGTCGGCACTCCCTATGCCCGTAAGTCACTCAACTCTCAACACACTTCTTTCCAGACTGTCCAATGTGTGATTCCAGTCTCAACTACAGTAAAGACACTCAGTGTCTACCTTGACATCTCTCTAACCCTGTAAAGACAAGTGAGTGCCATTACATCCTTGTCAGTTTATGCAACCAAAATCTGCAATGTAGCCAGACCCTTCCTCACATAAAACAATTGTCTCACCATTGCCTGAGCCGTCCTTGGCTCTAAGATAGACTATTGTAACGTCCTCTTTACAGGCACCTCCGTTGGAAATAATTAAACTGCAAATTATTCAAAATAATGCCTTGAGAGCCGCCCTGAACATCCCAAAGTGAGAACCTATCTCCAATGTCAGAAGAGAAGCTCACTGGCTGCCCATCCAGGAACGTATCCCCTTCACAACATTGTCCATTGCCCACAAGTGCCTCTACAATGCAGCGCCTCCTTATGTCACACAAAGAATCACCAAAGCCCACTCCTCGAGACCCACAAGGACACCTTACTCGGACAGACTCCCCATGCCAAAAGTGAGAAGATGCAAGGCTCCCCTACCGCGCAGCCAAACTCCGAAATGACCTTCCCACCACCCCTGAGAACTGAGAAATCATACTGGATCTATTGCAAAGCCATCAAAACCCAGCTCTTCTCCTAACTCCCCAACCGTAACCATCTAGCCAGCTATTCCTTAACATCTTACCTTAGTATACTCAGTATGACCAGTATGTATGTACCACTGCCACTCTGTAACTAATGCAAACATCACATATGCTCCCTGTCTTTACACCAATACCTTACTGTACCTGACTTGTACGTGCAACAGCACCTCAATGCCTCTGGGTTGTATGTGCGCTTTACGAAATGAACAAATACACTGAATCTTAACTCTGCATCTTTTTCTGTCTCACTACACACCAAAATGTCATCCACATATTGAATTATTGCACGTTCGAGCTGAACATTACCCAAGGTCCATCTGAAGGACCCTCTAAAAGATTGAAGGGGACTCACAGTACCCCTGGGGCAAACAAGTACTTTTCAGATAAATATTTCTATACAAAAGGGAAGTCAATTCTTGTGAGTCTTTATGAAGGGGAATTGAAAATAACTGTGAAGTGTCTGGCCTTAGATGGGACGTTGCACACTATTGTTGCAGGATTTGGAACTAAAGGAAACTCAGCTTCAACTACATTGCTTAGAGGGTGAAGATTCTGTATGAACCTCCATGGCCCCCCAGTTGATTTTTTCACTGGGTACACAGATGTGTTTCATGGAGAATTGGATAGCTCCAAAATGCCTTGCTTCATTAAAGCGGAAATGGTCTCAAATATACCTTCATCCGTTTCTCTAGACATGGGGTATTGCTCTGCTTGTGGCAAAATAGCTCCTGGTTTAAGTTTGACGTTAACTGCTCCCACTCCTTTTAATAGACCCACATTATATGGACTTGTGGTCCATGAAATATTGTCACTTTTTCTAAATATTTCTGGAAAAAGGTCAGTTTATTTTTTACCAGTGCCATTCTCTGCAGTATTTCGCTATTATCTACTTTAATCCAATAAGTGAGGCTTATGAAAAATACTAATTCACTGTCATCCTTAAACAGCTATTCATCTGTCATATCTGTCAAACTATCCTTCACTGAAGGCTATCACTGTTCTCCATCCTCTTACCTCATCATCTGTACCATGAAGGACCACCCTTTCCTCTCTGACCACTGCTGCTTCTAACTCCAAGGGGATAATCTGCCCTTCTTCATCATCCAGGGGGATTTCTGGTCTAAACAAGATCTCATCTGGTATTCTCATAATTTTATCTATCAACCCGTGTAACCATGATAATAAAACAGTCACTCCATACAAAAATACTTCTGTATCTACGGGAACTCCTCGTAGTGCCTTCTGACCAGTTAAACCTAATATAAGCTCTCTCACATTCATATAATGCATCCCTGGAGTACAACACGCTATTCTTCATGCATAAAAGATAATGGGGCTCATTACGACTATGCCGGTTGGAAACAACGGTGCTCTTAAGTTTACCAGCACTGTTGTTTACGGTCCGGGATATTACCAGCAGCGTTATTAATGGTGCCAGTGCTTCTGTGTTCCCCATTCAAATAGAGTCCTAGGGACCTCTATGGGAATGGGGATTTACAATTCAACAGCGCCTGACTTTCTGGACCGCCAGGGTTGTATTACCCCGGTGTTACCGGCAAGTCGGGCTCCGGTAAATCTTTATGGGTCCAGCAGCAACTTGCCGGAAGTACCGGCACGGTTACCGCTGGACTCGTATTGAGAACCATTGCCTTGTTAAGTTTTGTCATTAAGTCATGCCCCAATATGTTAACTTCCTAGCATATAGTAATGGCATAGACACGTCATGTTCTCCTATAGAGATTGGTAATTTGTTAGTAAAAGTAACCAAACTCATTACCCCAGAGAATCATTGCACTTTCATGGCAAGACCTGTCATTGGATATTTTCCCTCACAGACACAGGAACGCATGTCTACAAGAAATGAAAATGTCTTGCCTCCTATCTTCACCTTGAACCTTGGTTCCTTTAGCGAGTCTGGTATCACAGATAGTACTTAGCACATCCGATTGCTCTGTGGGTTGTCCTATTGTGGATATAAATTGTTCCCTGTACCTGTGAAAGGATTTCCTGCTACCACGGTCACACTCCTTAACTTGAGTGCAAGTGCTTGCTGGACTCCTGTAGTCATATTCCATTGCAGTACCATAGCCTGATGTGTCTGTGCTTTCTGAGATTGTTCCTGTTGTGTTTGCATGTGCACTTGCTGAAGCTGCCCTTGTGGTGGTTGCATTTGCCATGTCACTTGCTGCATATGCTTTGATTGCGACGCATGTGTCTAAGTCTAGGTCTGCATCTAATCTTACGCATAATACTCCTGTGGTTCTGTATTATATTGTGTAACATAGCTCATCCACCTTATTGGAGCTTGCCAATTGTGCTGCATACCTCCTCTGCCTCTGCATGTTCTAGCTATGTGTTCTATTCTGCTGCAGTTCCAACATTGTTGCGGTTGTCCGTTATTAAATCTCTGAAGGTCCTGAAGTCCACCTCATCGTCCTCCTCTCGGCCCATTACCTCTTCCTCTTGGCAAGGAATTGTACCCACTCTGATCTGTGGGGTACACTGCATTATTTTGCTGTGCTGGTCACATTTCCTCTGTCACCATACCCTCATTACTCATCAATACTGCTCCCTCTATGGCCAATTTTGATTACTTCTTCTGCACTAACTTCACCTCTTCCTATTTTGTACTCTCGGCTTTCTTCTTATTCGTCTCCTGTAACAATCATCAGTAATGCACAATCGTGTATTTCTGGCCATGGCTTTGCTTCCATTTCCACCTGTTTCTAAATCAATTTTCCTGCACTGGAAGTTAAACTCAGTAATTTACATTTTAAATTGTCTTTATCCATTTGTGGTCATGTAATATGTTGTGGGCGACCTCCCTCTTTCCTAATAATGGGAATTGCTGATCTGTAATCATACCTGCCTACACTTCTTATTTTTCAGGCGGGGCTAGTCTCTTCCATTTGTCTCCATCCTAGTAGTGCCCTTAATCTCCTTACATAAAATGGAGATACATCTACTGTACTGTGCTATTGTGCTTGTGGTTGCTCAGTGTATGGTGGTGATTCAGGTGTTTTTACAGGGGGTCCTCTAGATATGACCATTTTACCGCTTTCTCTACACTTGATTCTTTTGAAAATCTGCATGCACTCTCCCTTTGCGCTCTTCATTTTCTTCCCTTTCTTCGCCTGACATTATTATGCCCCAGCTTGTATGACTGTTATCTTTTTCCGCATCATCAAGATCCAGTCAGCATTAAAGACAGAATTCTTTGGTCGTCTGTAATGAAGTCATCTGACCTACCTACCTTTTTTCCTTGAAAAAGATCGTTGGGTTTTATACCCTTCTTTATCTCTCATTTTCCTGTACAAATCCCCAATTCTTTTTCCTATGTTTTCTGTTTGATGCTCGTCAGCCCATCTTGGTATTCTTGGTCTCCCTTGCAGCTCCATATGGAGCTGTTGTAACTCTCTCTCTTCCTAAAGTTGGTCTTGCGCTTAAATCAGCACTATGCTTCTATGACATAGATAATCTACCTCATCATCTGTTAAACCCCTACTTCTGTTAATTTCTTCTTCCCTACTCCCCATCTCCCTTAATCCATCTTCCTCTCGACTTCTTTGCAACCTATGTACTTTCATTCTTGGTGCATATGCCTCTTCTTGTTTCTTATCTTCTAGTCCCTCCTTCTCTTTCCTCACTTTGTACCTTCTCCATTCTTCCCTTCGCTTGCTTTCTCTTTCTTTCTCTTCAATGTATGCTCCCTCTTCTTCCTTTTGTTTCTTTTCCCGCTCTTCTCTTTCTCAAACCCCATTAATGCCCTTATCGTCCAGCTTAAGTGATATTTGTCCTCCCATCGATTCATTCTGTACTATTGTTATTCCCTTTGCTTTGTCATTTATTTATTTCTGTTTCCTTGCTTCTTCCTCTATCTCCATCCATCCGTCTTGCCTAACCTTCCTCTCATCACGCTGTTTACTTTCATCGCGTGTCGATCTATACATTTGCGTTATCATCTTTTGCTCTCTTTCTCATTGTTATGAGCTGGGGGTATTGTATGTCAGTTTAACATACCCTGCCGCTGCTTTCAATTCCTTTAAAGGATAACATCCCTTCTCCTCTGTACCTATGCTCTTATTTCCAGGTGGGGAAAGGGGAGTCATAGGTGTTACATGCTCCTTTTCATGCCAATTAAGCATCCACTCCTTCTCAGCTCGATCTTCTTTCTCACTCTGACACATTTTACATAACTCTAAAATAGCCAACCTTCTCTGTAATTTCTTTCCCTTATATGTGGCCTGCAAATATGTCATGATATGTCGCAATACTGTTTTTGACAACAAACACTCCTGAGACCACGACAAGAGTGTCTTATTGCTTATGCCTCAAGCCCACGCCAAATGATACTTCCTTATTTTGTCTGTGTATTTTGGCAACGTTCTACATAAGTGTAGAAGAGGAGTATCCACCATGATGACAAGTCGATTTTGACTGTCTATAACTACCAAACCTTTTATTCTTCTCTTTATTCTATCAAATATACCACACTGATCAATTTCTGCAGGCACCATCAATTGCCACGTATTATCTGAAAATCAAACTATTTTAACCACTTTTAAAACCTATGCAACAATGTTCTTTTTGTTCCCTCATGTGTACGTTCTATACATGTTTAGTATCTTGTTGTTTTATCATTGATATTTTAAGACCCTTCTTTATTTATGTACACGTTCGCTTTGATTTTTATTCTCCTGATTGGCGTCAATCTTCTGATTAAAAAATCTAATAAATACTTTAATTTTTTACTATCATTGTATATCTATTAATCTAAACACCCAATTCATATACTGACATATTGTAACCCCATACACATGTGCACTTCAATTAATTTTCCCAGCGTACGCCTTAATTTACTACCTTTTAGTAAATGTATCTCATCTCATTTTTACTCCATTTTGGAGTTTGTGCGCATTCTTCTTATTGGCTTTGCCTCATGAATATTTAACACCCCTATTTGGGGTCTTATTAGTGTGCACCCTTCCGTCCCCTTGGAACCAGGAATCGAGTTATCTATCTCTCTTCTTTATAGTCTCAAAAAATCACGTTACGTTTATACATTTTATTTAAAACACAATTCCTCCCCCTATTCTTGTCGCTTTCAATGTTCTACTTCCATCCGTGGCTCTGCTCGAGTCCCTTGGCATCAACTCTTCCTCAACCGACCAGTTCCCAACTGATGAGTTTGCCTTCTGTCCGCCTTCTGACTGTAGGGCATGTGAGGGACTGAACAGGAATTTCGTCAAATAGGGACCTGCCAACTGTATATTCCTACACGTATTTTGCTAAGTGCCGTTCTCCACAGGAAACTCTGCAGCCATCTGGCTAATGGCGGAAGCAGCCAAAAGTCCAAAGGTCTAGATCTGGGCCTCGATCAATTAGGCCTGAACCATCCCCTGCTACCAAAATGTGCTCTAGCACCTTGAAGCATCTATTGTTCTAGATGGAATTACCAATAAAGATCTCTGACCAAAAAACTGGAAAGAATCTGAAAATATGGCAAAGTACTACTTTATTCTCAATTCAGTAAAGCAGGACAACAATGGACTGATGCTCGCACACTCACAAACTCGATTATATAAAGATTATATACCTGAAGTAAAGAGGGGCAATCTAACGTGTGTATATATATATATTTATTTCCTTATTATTTTATTTATAATTGTTTAAGTATAAACATAAATAAACAAGGGACAACGACGTGTACGTCTCCTCCGCTCCGCTTCTCCTCCAACTGTCCCTTTTCCATCGTTCCATCTCCCCCTTCCATTCTTCTCCTCGAGCATCGTCTCGTGCAGACGCACGCTACACGGAAGAAGGATACTACACATCTCCCTTCTTTATATGGAAGAACTCTTTGGCATAGTTTCATCATCCCACATAGTCACAGAGATATCTTGGTGGTCTGGATTCTCTTCCCGACCTGGATCTGAACCTGTAACTCCAGTCCTGATACTCATCTGAATCTGTTGCCAAGGAAGAAACCCTCTTTGATTTTCTGTTCAACACTTCACCCTCACCTCGCACATTCCTATCCACATTGTCAACATTAGTACCAACTCTACTTCTCTCACTATCCAAATTTCCCAAAGCACCATACTGACTTCTCCATCTTTGACCACTTATATCCATTACCCTTTCATTGTTCCATACTCTATCATCCTGGGTTCTAATAGCATGGGAATAAACCTCTACCACTCTCACAGGCTTGGACCATTTGCAACCATCTCTTCTCAAATTCTCAGGTAGTTTTATCCTCACGCAATCACCCACCTGAAATTCAGGTAATTTCCCAAAGCGTTTTTTATCATGTATTTTTTTGTTGTCAATTTGTCTATGTCTAATATTTTCCTTTGCAATTTCTATTTTATTCTCACTACTCACAAGATCATTCATCCACCCTGGAGACATATTTGTATTGGCTTTCCTGCCCCTATTGAGTTCAAACGGTGTGACTCCAGTGGAGCTGTGAGGAGTGAATCTGTGGGCCAATAGAGTCTCTTTGACCGCTACCTTCCATTCCTTCCCATTGGCCCATGCCAGTTTTATAGCATCTTTTATCACTCTGTTAAACCTCTCCACAATGCCATTGGTTTGTGGATGGTAAATGGCGCACAACTTATGGTAAATGGCTTTACTTTTCAAATACGTCTCCATTTGCTCAGATTTAAATTGTGAGCCATTATCTGTGAGAACTGTTTTGGGATATCCCTCTCTCTCACACACCTCTTCCATGAATCTTATAACATCACTTGTGGTAACTTTAGGTAAAAATTCAACTTCAACCCATCTGGTTAACATGTCAATTATAACTATACAATACGTGGCACACCCATCACTCCAGACGGGACCAATCACATCCATAGCTAATTCGCTCCACGGACTCTCAGGGATTTCTCTCAAAACCATTGGATATTCTGCACCCTTGCACACTTTATCACTCTTAGAACAAAGGATACATTTTCTAACTCGGTCTTCGATCAGTCTATCACAACCGGGCCACCAATATGTGCTTCTGATTCTTCTTTTAGTCTTTACAATTCCCTGATGTCCTTCGTGAGGCATCGTTATAATCTTTTCTCTTAAGTTGGTAGGGGGTATCAATTTGTCTCCTTTCATGAGGCAATCACTTTGCAAATATAATTCTTCACGTACATCCCAAAAAGCCTTTGTTTCTGGAGAAAGTACTTTATTCTTCTTCCATTCCCCTTCTTTCACCATCTTCACAACTTCTAATAGTGTAATATCCTTCGTCATGCCATCGTCCCATTCCTCCTTGGATACTGTTTGGCTTGATATTTCACACACGGCTTCACTATCTCCAAAATCTTCTTCAACATCATTAAGATTGGTCAAACGGGACAAACAATCTGCCGTAATGTTCTTTGAACCTGGAATGTACATGACTTTGAAACTGAACTCTTGAAGCCTTGTGACCCATCTCCTAATCCTGCTGGATACTCTGTCTAGACCTTTGGTACTGAATATTTCCACTAAAGGTTTATGATCTGTGTGTATGGTGAATTGTACGCCCCAAACAAAGGACCGGAATTTCTCAATGGCCCACTTGATTGCCAAAGCCTCTTTCTCAATTGTAGCGTAATTCTTTTCTGGTCCTTTGAGTAACCTAGATGCAAAGGCAATTACTAATTCTTGTCCATTATAATATTGCGATAAGGATGCACCTAAACCCACGTCGCTTGCATCAGTGGTAATTACAGTCTTTCTGCCTCTAACAAAACTTTGCAGTGCCGGGGCTTGGGCTAACGCCTTTTTTATGAATTGGAATTCTTTCTCACACTTCTTGTTCCAACTGAATTTCTTATTCATTTTCATTAGACTCCTCATTTCGACAGTGTGGTCTGAGAAATTCTCTATAAACTTGGCGTAATATTCTGCCATTCCAAGAAAAGTCCTTAGTTGATCTTTGTTGTCTGGGGTCTTCATGGATTGGATAGATTCTGCCAGGTCTCTCTTGGGTCTAATGCCATCACCAGTTATTACATGTCCTAAATATTCAATCTCTTTTCTATTGATTTTCGATTTGGCTTCACTCAAAATCATTCCAGCTTGGTGTAGTTTGTGCAACACTCTGTTCAACCTCATATCATGTTTATCTTGATCATCTGCAAAAACCAATACATCGTCTTGAAAAAAAACCACACCTTCCATATCACCAAGTATGTTCTGCATTATTCTTTGAAAAACTGAAGCCGCTGATATTAACCCAAATGGCATCCTGCGAAATTGATAGAGTGCCTCTGGCGTAATAAAAGCCGTCAAAGATTTGGAATCATCATGTAGTTTGATTTGGTGATATGCCGCTGTGAGGTCTAGTGTAGAAAAAACCTTTGCTGGACCCAAAGTAGATATTAGTTCCTGTATATTGGGTAATGGGTGTCTGTCAGGAATCACACATTTATTCAACTCTCTCATGTCGACACATATTCTTATTTTTCCTGTGGTTTTCCTCACAATGACCAATGGTGAAACCCATTCTGCTGCATCAATTTTCTCAATTACTCCTTGCATTTCTAATTTGGTTAGTTCCTCTTTGACTTCCTTCTTAAGAGCCAATGGAATATTTCTGAGCTTTTGGGCTACCGGTCTTGATTCCCTTTTCAGCAGTATCCGATGTGAGAAACCTTTTAAACATCCTATTACATCATCTCTAAATATTTCATTCTTTATCTTCTGAATGTCACCCATGTATGATCCATCGATTTGGTAAACCATTTCATCAGCATTAGGGTCTAACCGAACCTTGAGTGATTTTTGGTGTGTCCAACTGAGAAGTGCAGACTCTCCGCTTTTAGATACGTAGATGCGACCACTTGCTTTTCTCCCTTTGAAGTCTAAGTTTGCAACAAACCACCCAAGCAATTCTATTCTGACTCCACCGTATGCCTTGGGTTTTACATCAACTTCATGTAAATATTCTGGGCCGCATTTCCTCCACATCTCTTCTGGTATCAGCGTATACTTCGCTCCCGAGTCCACCATCATATTGACTGGAAATCCATTCACTAGAATTTCAGCCCTGGGGCTCTCTATGTGCGTGTCTTCATCAGTGACCATGAAAACGCATTCTTCTCCATCATCATCATCTCCAATCCAATTAGCGGATTGTTCTTGTTCACCATTTGGGTTGGTCCTACAGCACTTTGCTATGTGACCTTTTCCACCACACCTTCTGGTGATATGGAAGGTGTGTTTTTTTTTTTTTTTTTTTTTTTTTTGAATTTCCACTGTGAAGAGGAAGATCACGGAGAGTAATGAAGATTACCGATTACTCGGCGCGGAGTAATCCGTAATGGGTTTAAGCAGGCATAGGTGGCGCACGACAGTGAACAGTGAAGTGGTTGGGCCCGCCTCCTCTGAGAGCACGTAAAGTCTATTGGTGGTGAAAGTATAAACACACGCCGTGGATGGGCCAGGAATTAACAGCTGGGGCCAGGCCCGCCTCCTCTAAGGGCACGTACTGTCTATCGGCGGTGAAAATATTAACACGCCAGTGAATGGACTTGGATTTAACAGCTGGGGCCCGCCCCCTTCCGAAAGCACGCAGTGCGCCAGGCGGGGCCCAAGAGCAGTGAATAAATTAACTCGCCCGGAGCCTCCACGATCCTTGCACAGCCTGGGTGGGAGCCGCGTTCCTACCTGCTGTGCGGCCGGAGATCCCATCCTCGTCGCCATTGAAGTAAAGAGGGGCAATCTAACGTGTGTATATATATATATTTATTTCCCTATTATTTTATTTATAATTGTTTAAGTATAAACATAAATAAACAAGGGACAACGACGTGTACGTCTCCTCCGCTCCGCTCCTCCTCCAACTGTCCCTTTTCCATCGTTCCATCTCCCCCTTCCATTCTTCTCCTCGAGCATCGTCTCGTGCAGACGCACGCTACACGGAAGAAGGATACTACACAACCCCAATTTGCATCATCTATGATACATGGCAAACTGTGAAACCTATTGACGGGAAGGATTGGTTAGGGGAACATGTGTACCTATGGCATGCATTTGGGCTAGTACTTCATTAGCTGCCCCTTATCTGTATCTGAACTACTTCTAAATATGTATAATATTGATTATACAAAGATATGGCTGTAGATTGGTCTATTCAACATTGTATAGCACATAGCCCCACAGACCCTCTGAATGGTTGGCATGCTCACCCAACCTTGGACTTTCGGCTCGATAGCAGCATGGAAGTAAAATGAAAACCAGGCACTTGAGTCACGTCAGATTACTCCCTACTTTCCCAATTAGTCCATCATCTCTCATAAGTCCAACAATTAGCCAAGGTTTCCCATCTGCAGTTGACCATCTAGTCTACTCCTAGTGCTGGGATATTTAAGGGAGTGTAAGCACATCACTATCTTCAACCAAGACTTAATGAATAGCCCTTGTTTTTTTAACTTCTGAATCACATGTGAGGAGACCACAAATTTGTCAATTTTGACCTCCTATTTATGCCATTTGATTTACTTATACTGGGTGTTCTTGCTCCTCTTTGCCTCTAGAGACTTGCTCACTTCAGCTTGTATAGACCTTATTCACTGTTAATTGTGTAATATTTGGTTCTTGCAACTGTTTTCTTCTTTAATCTAAGAGAAATATGTCTTACATACATTGCATATTTGTATGCCTTCCTTTGTGCCTTACAATTATTACTTAAAATAACATCCTTGATCCCAGGCCAACACAGACTCCCCTTTATTTTGCACACATAACTATTTCTCCAACGTCTCCTTTCTGAGCATCACTGCTCTGTTTCTGAGTTAGCTGTATTGAATCTTTACACAAGCCGATGTCCACCTTCCTATTATTGCCATCCTTGCCACGTTATATTTTCCTCTGTAGCAAGCTTCTATATGTCTTGTGTACCTTTCATTACTGCCTATTTACACTTATTGGTCAGCAGGTTTATCTTATTTCAATGTGATTACTTTACACTTATTGGTCAGCAGGTTTATCTTCTTTCAATGTGATTACTTTATCATTTTGTACAATTTTAAGTATTTAAGTATTTAAGTATTTTCATATTGTTCCGTATGTCTTCATATATATTTTTCATGACATCGCTTTGGCCTTGTCAGATTTCACTCAGCACTTCATGATGTCAAAATGTGCGTGCTGACATCCTTCCACTCTTTCAGTGCAAGGCTACATTCGGTATGGTTGCCTGAGTGCATACTGTCTCTTATACACTCGATGTGGTATGGGCACACCACATGGGATCCAACATATAGCCCTTCCCCTGCTGTGCCAGTGTGACAGTGGTGAGGGGATGGTATCTAGGGTAAAACACATCCATCTGCTTCTTTACTCTATTTGGAAAAAGCTTTTTATTTTACGCTCTTGGTCCAGGAATATGTGATACACCAGCAGAGATCGTTGCATCTATTATTTGTTAACCTTAACCCCCCGTAATGGGAGAGGAAGGAAGTACCAAGGAACAATACCCTGGTTGTGTGCTGGTGAGCCTTTAGCTAAAGATACCTTAGCTGCTTCACCTATGGTGTTAGAGGTCAATTGTGTGTTGAGAGATAGATGAATATGTCATCCATATCTGCTGCCCCTCTCCCTGCCCGATACCAGCTAGGTGGGAAACACTATTCACTAAGGCAACCATACTTCCCTTATCCCAGGCAGTTAGAGCAGGAGAAGGATACAATCTAATAAACCGTAAGCCTTACAAATCAGCTTTAACTGTGTTTAATGATCCTTACTATGGGATAGTTTAAAGGGCTTGGATATCGATCCTCGCATTTGGAGTGCTACTGGTTCCTTAAACTCATAATCCAAGCCATTGACAGACTGGGGAGAGTGGATAATAGACACAACCGTTCCATGGGGATATTGGTGTTTGATGGGGGTGTGTGTTGGTACAACGGTTATTCTCATTACTTTTTAATGACTTGACTCTTTCCATTTTAGGCATGCCAGCAGACGGCCCACCTCTGATGGGAGAGAGACTGGGAATCCTATTGTTTGCTGACAATGCTGTCCTATTATCCAAAACACCTATGGGTCTGCTTAAACCAGTAAAAAACCTTTGGGTCTGCGCAAACCAGTAAACACCTATGGGTCTGCATAATCCAGTAAACACCTAAGGGTCTGCGTAAACCAGTAAGCAAGTTTTCTTATTTCTTTTTGGCAAAGGGCATCATGATAAATTCAAATAAATCGAGGCAATTGCTTGTCACTCAATTCAATTATGTATTGGTATTAATGGGGGCACAGTTATTACTGTAAGCTGTTTCGACTGCTTAGGGGTTTGTTTTTCCCGAAACGGTTCTTGTAAGGAACAAGTTGCTAAGAGCGTGATCATTCTACGTAGATAAGCATGGGTGATCTTGACAGTTTTCACGAAAGCATGTTGGGAGAGGTATTTCACCTACTCCTGAAGTGTTCTGTTCACAGATGAAATCAGCCGTTCTCTGTGGGGTAGAGTTGTCAAGTGCCCCTTCTGAAGACAAGCAGAAGTTTTTCAAAAACCCTTTTCGCACTGCCAGCCAGATGCCTGAATGCTTCTCTCCAGCTGGAATTGGGTTGTTTCGACATTGGTTGTGAGGTCAAACTGAAACCACTTCTGTGCTTGCTCTGATCCCATCAATATGGACTACTTTACAGTTTGGCCCTATCCGAACAGATTGGATTACAAGTCAATTATAAACCTCCTTGTCTAATTTTGGTAACTTGGCCGGAATGGCAGGCTTAGCTCTGAAAGGTCATGGATCGTTGGTTAGTTGCAACAAAGCGAAAATACAATTATTACCCAATGATAAAGGAACTGTCCAGTCAAGGCTGTATACAAATATCAACTTTATTACTATTACAACAGACAGTTCCAGCACACTAAAAAATATAACCCACCCTGTAAAGGAATACAGAGGATAGTTTCCAGAAGGAAAGGGGATGCACTCTGGATACTGATAGGAGGGTAGTCAGTAAAGTAATGTATCCCAATGTTCAAGGATACTTGGTTTCATCAGACATGAAGGAATGGGTCGTAAAATCTCACTAGGGGCCTTCATAGAAGGACCGGCGGGGACAGAACCACAATGTACCTTGTGCTGTAGATGTTCTTGGCACTCAACAGGGTCAAGTCCATAGTCAACCACATCATGTGGAGGGGATGAGGGTTTGCTCTTTGACTAGACTGAGGGGACCTCATACAGGGTGTCCAAACAGAAGCTTTCAGGGTCTAAATCCTACTCTGTTCTGTGTAACCTCCCTGTAGGCGAACAGAAGGCATTGCAAGAGAATATCCCATTTTTTTCTCAGGTGCTCTTGCAAGCCACCTATAAAGACTTTCAGGGTCTTGTTGAACCGGTCAGCAAGCCCACTGGTTTGTGGATGGAAAGATTTGGAGAACCGGTAGGTGACTCCACACTCTTCCCACATAGCCTTCATATATGCAGATGTGAAGTTTGATCCCCTGCCAGAAACAACTTCCTCGGGGAATTCAGAATGGGAGAATACTCCAATGAGAATTTTCACAACCACAGGGGCTTTGATGCTCCTCAGAAGGACAGCCTTAGGGAAGCTTGTGGCATGGCCTGCCACTACCAAGATGTGTCTTTTCCCTGAGCTGGTTTGAGGATCCAAAGGACCCACAATGTCCATGCCTATTCTCTCGAAAGGCCGCCCAACCACGGCTATTGGAATTAAGGGGGCCTTTGGGGCACCACCTGACTTGCCTGAAGCTTGACAAGTCAAGACAAATTCCCTAACTTTTATGCCGAACTGCGACCAGTAAAAGTGCACAGACAACCAGTCCGATGTCTTAGTCACTCCCAAGTGACAGGCTAAAGGACTTTGATGAGATAAATCCAAAAGGAACTTTCTGTGGCACTGGGGGATCACCAACCTACTGGTGCCCTTGCCCTCAGAGTCCTTTGGCTCACTGTACAGGACTCCATCCTCCCAGTACACTTTGAAGAACCCAGGGGCCTCACCCTTAGCCTGCTTCTCTGCCTGCTTCTGCAGATTCGCAAGAGTGGGACACTCTTTCTGGGCTGTGAAGAAGTCAGTCTGATCTGAGCACCCAGCTGATGCAAACTAATCCAGCTTGAGCAGGCCCTGCATATCTGCACCCATCTGGTCCTCCACCTAAGGTTCTAGCGCTGCACTAGGCAACTCTGAAGTCACTGGGCCTTATTACACGGACGGCGGTAACCATGGCGCTAGTAGCGCCATGGTTGCCGCCGGTATTTTACCGATTCCGCCTTGGTGAATGGGGGAATTACCACCCCATTCCAAGGTTGGTGGGGCGGTAATTTCCACATTCACCAGGGCCATTCCCCATTCCCACTTGAGCCCCCATAGGGCTCAATGGGAATGGGGAAGGAACAAATAACGGTACCGCTACTAGCGGTACTGTTATTTGCCCTGAAGTCCCTCAGCGGGTCCCTTCCTTAACGTGTGGTCTGGCCACACGTTAAGGACGGGACCCGCTGAGGGACCTCGTAGTATGGCGCTACGGGATTACCGGCACCGGTGCCTTTACCGGTGCCGGTAATCCCTTAGCGCCATCCGTGTTATGAGGCCCACTGAGTCCCCTGCTACCAAAGTAGAGTCCTCAGTGGCTACTGGGCCGTCTCCCACAGGTGTAGGCGACTCAGCAGTCTGTGGGACTGGGGGCTACAAGCCATGCCGGTACTTCCAGCAAGCCCCCTGGAAGCACTCCAGGCCCTAAGGCTCTGATAGTGTTCAATCTGGCGATCTCTTTGGCCCTCGATCAGGTAGCCACTGCGACCATCTCAGGATCAAGAAGATCACTACCCAGCAGACATGGGACAGGGATGGAGTCTTTCACAGCTACATGGAGCTGGGTCGTTTCACCTCGCCAGCTGAACTCTACTGTCGACAAGGGGCCCTTACTCTTTCTGTCAAATGCACAGAAGCTACAATCAGGCCCATTGATATACTGGCCTGGCTGTACCCACTGCCGGGTGGCAGCTGTGGGGCTAGCCATGGTGTATCGGAATGCAGGAATTCTGGGTCCATTGATATACACATGTTCTAGATAGAGTTGAGTATTATTGGGAACTGGGATCTTTTCTGGAGACCACTCAGTGTAACCAATACACATTCGGCCACTCCCTGGCCTAGTGGGAAGTCCTCCTCTAGGAGGCCCACATTAATGATGGCCTCTTCCATGAGCCCAACATTCACTATGGCTTACGTGGGTAAGTCCTTGCAAGCAGGGTCCCCTTTCCTATGGCCCAGCTCTTTACACACGAAACAGCCTTTGGGTGGTGAGGACGCAGGTGTGCCAGTGTTAGGGGTGCCTGGGCTCTTCTTTCCAATGTGTACAGCTGAACTAAAGTTTGGGGATATTTGTTATTTTTTATTTATTTAGCATATTGGTTCACAATTTAAACCTTAAAGCTAGTTCATCAGACATTTGTATGCATTGCAGAAAAGAAACAGAATGCAGCCATATGTGCCCAAGGAGTAGGGTTGCCCTGCATTGCCACATTTGACATACCATCAGGCTCAGGGGCCCGCAAAGATTTGAGTTTCTGGATTTTGATAATGAATTCTTCAGGATCACATTTTTCATTAAAACATGTGTGTGTGAGGGGAGGAGGAGCCATGTCCTGATTCTGACCGGAGTCAATGTGATAAAGCTTAGTGATATATTTCACCCATGCAGTTCAACTGGGGAAGTTCCAGTTACATGGGCCCTAAATGTAGACCAAAATGTACGGTTATCATTGCGTCTAAGGGTTCTAAAGAGCCAAAGCCAATTTGCATTATCCAGCGAATGTCTGTGAGCCTTCAACCAGTTATTGTGCTGTGTAGTCAATGCTTTAAGTTTCAGTTTCCTCTCATTGGGGAGAAGAGCGGATCCCACTCTGACCCTTGACCTCTCCCTATGGAAAAATGCCTTTTCTTTTAGAGATAATGGGATTGAGGGGCACCCTAACTTGTTTAGGTGTTTTTGCCAATGAGGTAGCTTTTTTTGGGCCTACAACAGTGGCAATACATACCATTAACTGAGTTATATCGCAAGTGTGGTCTCCTAACCATCAAAGCAACTGGGCTTGATGCTCTAATAGATAACTATGAAATCTAGTTATCTAGGATCCCGACTGGAATAACCATACGCGAGGTAGTGTATCAGCTACCCAAGCTGGATACCCAGTCGGGGGAGGCATGGTCACTCAGCCCATTATGCTGAATGTTCAGTGGGTCAGAGCTATCAAGCATTCTGCTCTTTACTAGCACAGAGTCCAACGCCCATTTGTCCAGGTGTACTTGGAGCTTGCAAGTCTGGGATTCACACTAGGGAGGCACTTTAGATCTTGAGCCATAAGTCATCATGGACACTCAGGGTTCAACCGGCTGTCAGAGTACATTGGATGAGTTTCTGCTAACACAAGCCTAGATCCTCAATCAGAATTTGATGTACATTTGGATATTTATTGTACCATTTCAATAGAATGGATGCAATCAACCAGAGGATTGTATGTGTAGCATTGCCATTTGGCGCGACATAGATATTAACCATCAGAATTCTTTCATCCGTCTGAGGGACGAAGATGATGGCTGAGAGTACCTGGGTAAGAGAATATTCCACTGTAAAATGTTTGAGAATAAATTGGGCATAGATGCCTATAAATAGGCCACCCGAGAGAGGGCCTCTAAGGGCACCTGTCGCGTGTTTACAGAGTATGATATATCCATCATTATATAAATTGGCAACAAGCCAGGTCTCTTGAAGTATACATATATCTTTGGTTGTTAATAATGATAAACTCCTCGGGTGATCCAAGAAGGTATGGTGTCCACGGGTATTCCAAGATACTCAAGACAACTGCAGCGACACCATTGTATGTCAAACTGATCCCACAGGCAAGGCTTCACAGGTCCATCGGACAACTGATTTATGTATAGACTGGCTTTTTAAGAGGTTAAGGGAACAAGCCTTAGGCGACTCGAGTTCCGTGTGATGGTTATGTGACATAGTGTGTGCTACTGTTTGAAGAGGGTTATTCTGCAGTCTAACATCAGGCGTGAGGGACGACTGCTTACAGCAGATTATTAATTTGAATTCTAGTGATTCCAATTCATTTGCACAGGTTTTTTAGCATAGCAGCCATTACAGATGACACAAACTCAAGAATTCCCCAGTTACACACACTATCGTACTTGTGCAACACAACATACTTAATAATAGTTTCGTCTGGCAAAGGTTTCTTATACATAGGTAGGTATCGACTCAAATATATAAATCAGTACAAAGATATGTTAAGATATGTTAAGATATGTTAAGCAAAAAGTGTACAATTGTGGCATTATTCCATCGTCTTGACTGGCACACTACAAATACCTGCATACAATTCAGCAAAATGCAACAAAAAAAGCCAAAGGGGTTTGAAAATGTACTTTCAAGACGTATAAAAACATTTAATGTGTTTCAGTGTTTAACAAATACAGGGTTCATCTAGTATGTGATGAAAAGATCACATTTTA
Organism: Ambystoma mexicanum; assembly: GCF_040938575.1. Lineage (NCBI taxonomy): Eukaryota > Metazoa > Chordata > Amphibia > Caudata > Ambystomatidae > Ambystoma > Ambystoma mexicanum. Next base: position 1,202,050,880 of record NC_090928.1, on the reverse strand, counting down.
CCAAAAAAGAACTTTTGGGTGTGTTAAATATGAAGATCTGAAAATAATGTAGCTAATTTAAAACTGCTTTGTTTGATATATTAGAATTGACCTGGAGGAGAGCAAAGATTTAGGCAGCTAACTGGTGCTTTGTTTGTGCTTTCAGAATGAAAATGCCTATTTGCATTTCTTAAGACAGAAACATTACAAACCTCTACTTCAAAACAACGGTCTCTTAAATGGGTCATCATTTGTAAGTCTCCCCCACTTTAATGTGCTGCTTCAAGAAAGAAAGCAAGTAACAGTAATTAAAGGGCCTGCAGCATCTGATGGACCACTGGGAACAGGTCTCTCTCTCTCTCTCTAGAGAGCCACCTGAGGTTGGAACGTGTCAATGTGGCCTCCATGGAAGCTGCACACCAGTTGTGGCAGACACTAGTGACTTGTGGGGCTCCTCTGACAGCATAGCCCAGCATTAATGAATATTCTCTCAATATTACCGTGGTCTGCCCCACACCATTCAAAATGTGCCTCGTGGCGTAAGCCTACACCCCAAAAGACATACTCTTCTAACTGTCGGTGGTCACATTCCCATAATTAAACATCCTGTCCCCGAAGTGTCAGACACACCCCCGCCTCCAGCAGAGGGTTCTTTCTCACGCAAGCTGGTGTACGCTTATTCAGCGCCCTGAAACCAGCTCATGGTGAAACAGAAGCCACCAGCGTGCTCATCCAGAGTAAATGTGGATGGGGTTTGGGGTGAGGGAGAGGTTCAGCCAGAACAAGCAAACAGTAAAAGAAGCACACCCTGCTGCCTCATGTACAGCCCAAACACCCAAACATGTGTATAGCTGTGGTCTCTGCATGCATTAGTGAACAAGGATGGGACCTCATGCTGGCAGTCAGGCGGCCAAATTGTTTTTTAAAAAGGTGTACGCGAGCGTGCCTTTTGTTCATTTATTTTTTTTAAACTGAATGAGCGAGCATAGATTGGGGCTCGTGACCGGCCCCTGCTTTGGGCAGGTACTGGCCCGAGAGGGGTTCAGGCCAGAGCCATAGCTGGGACTCAGGTTGTCCCGAGCCCAGCCGGGCTCACCCAACTCTACTGCACAGGTCATTGGGAAATGTTATCGACACATTGAAGACCCTGTGATTTCTCTTCTAACAGAGTCAGATTATACCGGTAAAGAGGATCTTCAGGTTTTGATGAAGTTTTCCAAGATGTTCTGGATCCAAGATGTTTTGTTGGTAAGGAGAGCCCTATCTGGCTGTGACCAGTGGGTGGTACCTACCTCATTCCGAAGGCTGATGTTGAACCACGCCCATGACGTGGCCACTGCTGGTCATAGGGGAATTCACACGTCATTAGAAATCTTGCGCGAAGTTGCCTAATGCCACACATAGGCCAGGACCTTGACACTTTTGTGAACTCAATTTCATCCCAGTTCACGCACACACAGAGCTCCCCTACAAAAACAGGGAATGCCACTGCATTGGTCAGATTTGCAAGTCGATTTTATCAGGCCAGTTATTCCCTCCTTACAGGAAACAAGAATATGTTGACTGTGACATGTTTTTTTGCAAAGTGGGTAGAATGTCTTCCAGCCCTAAAATGTAATGCGGATGCAGCTATTACACTAATGATCAACCACATCTTCTCCCATTTCGACCTCCGGCAAAGGAGTTAGTCGGAACGAGGAAGCCATTTTACCAGTAATGGGATGGCAAAGATGTGGGAGAATTGCTGGGAAGGAAATGAACCTCTCCCACCCTCCTACACGCTTTAGAGTAAGGAAAATCTCATAACAACACTTGAGATGAACTAGCCAGGAGGTGGGAGTGCTAAGAAACTATGCACGAACACAATATTACATGAAATACAAATGTGTAGACTTTAGGGGCATATATAAGGAAGCACCATTTTTGTAATTATGGTAGAAACATTCAGCCCTGCATGGATGCGCGTTAAACACAGACCCAATGAACAAACCTGAACAGTCCCAAGCGCTGATGATAGAGAGACCCATGCTGCTAGCTCCCATAGAAACATTACTTTGTTCCACAACTGTTTCTAATATGTGTTATCCCAAGAAGGAAAGCGCCCTGCAAGGCCGCGAGACAGTACCAGGTGCTTCTCAATGCACGTTTATCACAGCCAGGCCAAAAACAGACCTCCAACACCCACCCAGCCCACCATGAGTTATGACACCCACAACTTCCCTGGTCCAAGACCCCTGAATTCGGTGATAGTAGGTGACCTCAGGCCACCAACCATAAACCCAGTGGTCAGTGGTCATAAAAGATCTAAAAGAACACAACCATTCCACCTTATTTCATAATGACAAACTTTTTAATACGAGGTACAGGGTGGAATAAAGTGCGATATGGTCTGAGTGAATAATGTGAGGGTCAACATGATCTTAAGCCTACCCCTGTGCCAGTGTCATGGGGTGTACATCATGTGAGAAATCCGGAATGAATCTGCGGTAGAAATTAGCAAATCCGAGCGTGCTTTGTACCCCTTTAACTGAACTGGGTGAGAGAAAAAACAAACGCTTCTTGTGGACCGAAGAAGCTGAAAAGGCCTTCCAAGAGCTGAAAGCGAAATTCATGTCTGCACCTGTCTTAAAGCATCCACGCCCCAAACTTCCATACATAGTTGAAACTGATGCATCCAGTTTAGCCATGGGAGCTGTCCTGTCCCAGAAGGATCCTGAAACCGGTCAACTTCACCCAGTAGCATTTTGGTCCAGAAAGTTCTCGGCACCCGAGTTAAACTATGCGGTTACCGATAAAGAATTATCAGCCATCAAATCCGCCTTCAAGGCTTGGCGGCATTATCTTCTCAGTGCCAGGCATACCATTACGGTAATCACCGATTGTGATGCTGGAAATGCATCAGAGGGACAGGGCCTCTGAATCCTTGTCCTTTTCTGCCTTTTATCGTGTGTTCTGTTATGTTTTCTGCCCAGGAGTCCATTTGGGACTCCTGGCAGTGCAGCTCTCTCTTTTGGTTTGGTGAACAGACCCATGGGATACCCTTATGGCACCCATGGGTAGGGGTACAACCCTGTGCCCCTAGTGTATGTTTTGGGCACCTGTGGGTGGCCCACAGAGCAGGGTATGGGCTGGTGGCAGCTCCATGCTGAATTGGACAGGTGCTCTGGGTGTCCTCCATTTTGGGATACCCAGGCCCTGCCATTGGGATCAGTTGATTCCTGATAGAAAACAAGATGGCCCCTGTGGCCTCTTGCTTTCTATTGCCTGTTGTCTTGTTTTTCCCAAAGTCCTGGGAAGCCCTGACTCTGTCCCTTCCCCCTGACTGGCTGTTGGGTGGAAGTTCCATATATGGTGTTGTTGTGAAGGCCCAGCTAGACTGACTGGAGCCTTCCCTTTGACTGTATGTTGTGGGTACCTCCTGTGGGTGGGACCTGGGTGAATGGAGTGTGTGACCAATATGCACTTCTTGTTGTGGTTGTCTGGTTTCTGGCATGAGAGACAAAGACTGAGACAGCCCTGCCCGAAACTGGCCTGAATGCAGTGTGTAGTGTTGAATGGCTGGGTACTTGTCCCAATCCACATTCCTTGTTGTGAGTGTCTGAAAGGGAGGAGTGTGGCCTGAATGCACTGTGTGCCTGATTGGCTGACTGACTGCATGAATGCCCTTCTGTGTGATTGGCTGCTGTGTGTGTGCCAGCAGTGTGGATGAGAGACAGGATAGTATATCTGGGGACCTCTCACCACTGGAAATGGTTCAGAAGCATTCAGAAGCTGAGTCTCCACTCAAGAGTAACTGGATTTTCTGATCCTCGACGTCCAGCTGGAAGAAGAAGACTTGCTGTGGCATTTGCTTCGACAGAAACTGAAGGTTGTCGAAATCGTCGAGGACTGACCCGAGAGAGGACCTGGCTAGGCGCCCTCTTCCCGTGCTCCGAGGGACCATCGAGCACCGCTGAATCTTCGCCGAAGCGCCCTGGAAGTCAGACCCTCGAAAGGCTGCCGACCCGAGACGGGACCGCCGAGGAGATCGAAGTGAAGCACCCGGACCTCGACGCTGTCGAAGTCCATTGCCGTCGACCAGGGTTCGCAGGTCTGTGTAACCGCTGGAGGCCGTGGGAACCACTTGACGCCGTGCCGCCGACGACCGGAGCCGTCCGCTCCTTGCCTAAGAACATTTGACCCGAAGGACTCCCTCGTCCGCACCGTCGACCGCTTTTGTCCTGCCGGAGAAAGTCGAGGACGACCAACGCGCCGAGGAGAATCCGCCGGTGGGTTTCCCGCCACCTCACGACCCCAAAGACTCGAGCGACTCGACGCCCTTGCTGGGCCACCGTCATTCACAATCTTTGCGGTCCAGAACTAGTGTCGCCGAGGTGCCCCGCACGCCTCTTCCTCGCAGGACGCCGACGTCTCGACGCCGACGAGCACCGCTCGGATCGAAGCCTGCCGCCTCATCGACGCCGTTCTACCTCGTTTGTTGTCGGACGTCGACGCCCAGTGTCTCCCGCTTGAAAGGGGAGGCATTCAAGAAGGGCCGTCGATTCCCCGACACCGAACACCGAGTTCCTCGACGCTTCTCGACGCCTCTCGACGATCCGTGACTCCTGCTTTAAAGGGGGTCATTCAAGAAGGATCTGTCGACGCCTCTTCGAAGAACTCGACTCCACCAGGTACATTGGGGGGGTAAAAACATTGCAGGAGAGAATAAGACTGTTGAACAATATATGGACTGGGCTTGTGTCATATCCCTTTATTTTACATGTTGCCCAGGTGGGGGGATCTCCACACAGAACTGTGTCCAGTAGCAAGGGCCAGTCTTCTGCCTATTGTTTAACCATCTGTTTTCTCTCCTCTCTCTATTGCTGGTTTCCTTCTTATTGATCTGTGTGCCATTTTTACAGTATTGTGAATGCACTTTAATGAGGTCTAATATTAGTGGTACCACTTTAGAATTGTAGATATTTACCATTATTGATTTTCCTGAGCACAAAGTGCGTTATTGTGATAAGTGTACATAACCTTTGAATATTAATTATATAAAGACTGTGTTTTCAGTAATACAGTGTGTGGACATTCCTTTGTGGGGGCTTTGGGGATACACTGTACTTAAGAACCAGCCTGCATCACCTCCTGAGAAGCTAGGCCTTGATTGCTCGCCCATAGCTACCGTATTAGAGAATCTTGGCTGGGGTCCTCTGTGCCTCTCCTCTACCATATAGAGAGCAGAAGTACAGACCCCCCCACCGGTCTTGACAAGCTGGTGGCCAGCGGTGGGATGCTTATGGTTTTAAGACTCAGTGTATAACCGTGCCACTTACAAAATATCCGCACTTTTGTTAGATTAAGGTTCGGGTGTGTTCCAAATAACTGCATTACAAGCAATGGAGTCCATTGCAAATGGTAAATTGACTCGGATGAGCTTAGAGGCTCTCCAGAGTGCTTGTGAAGCCAGGGAGTTAGACTTTGTGGATAAGTCTAGGGCTGAGCTGATAGCTGCCCTGGTGGATTACCAGACTGATGGTGAAACTCTTGAGGAAGGGGGGGATGCAACCAGTGAGGACTCTGCCCCTGGGGTTGTCGCTGAATCTGTTTCTGGGAATGCCACCATTCCTGCTGCCTCTGTTCCAAACCCCAGCAATTCCATGGAACTTGAGTTATTAAGGATGAAGTTAGCCTTTGAATATCGCAAGTTGGAAATAGAAGCTGAGCTTAAGAAAGAGGAGCTGGCACAGCAAGTGGAACTCAAGAATAGGGATCTTGCGCTCAAAGAAAAGGACACTGAATGTCAGAGAATCCAGTTAGAGAAAGCTCGAGTGGAGACTTCAGCTAGACCAATTGAGAGTGGCAGGTCCCCAGCCACCAAGTTTATGAAAGATTTGGTTGGTGTGTTTGTGGAGGGTTCAGATATCCTCCAATGGATTGAAGCGTTTGAAATGGCTTGTGCAATTCATGATGTAGATAAAAGAGATTGGGCTAAGTGTTTGTTAAGCAGAGTGCCTCACGGATCGTCGAGAGGCGTCGGGTATGACTGTATTCTGAAGCTGAGTGTGGAAGAAAGGGGTCAGTACGAGTGTATGAAGTCTGCTTTGATTGCCAAGTTTGGCAAAACACCTACCCAATACCTTAAAAGGTTCAGGGAATTTAAGAAAAGAGAGAATGTGTCTTGGGTTGACTGGGTGAGTACTGCGCACATGAACATGATGGGGTGGATTGATGGATACAAGGTGAAAACTTTTGTTGAGTTGTCCCACCTCTTGTTTTTTGAGCATTTTTCTGAAGCCTGTTCACCAGAGCTGCGTCAGTATGTGGCTGACCAGAACATTTTGGACCCCTTTAAGCTGGCTAGGTTGGCTGACAAGTGGGTCTCCCATCGGGTGTCCCCTAAGGACTCCAGTGGGAAGGACAAGGACAAAGAAAAGGGGGCCTCTCAGAAAGCTGAGGAGTCCCAAAAGCAGTCACAGTCGGGTAAACCAAAACCTTCCTCTCCTAAGACCCAAAAATCTAGTGGGGATAAGTCCCCTGTGGGTGGGAATAAGAGTAGTGGTCCACCTGCTGCAAAGCAGGTTCCCAGTGGTTCCAGTACCGTACCCCGCACTCCTGGCACTTGTTGGGATTGTGGGGCTCTGGATCACAAAACGGGTGACCCCAAGTATAAAGGTAAGGCACTTGGAGTACAGGCTGTCAGCCTGACCTACCCTTACCCCGTGTCTGAGGTGGAGGCCACTGTCCTCCCCTCCTCTACAGGAATCACCTTTGGTGCTCCTGTAGAGATTTCCTTAGTGTCCCTTGGGGCCTGGGACCAGTACGCAGAAGTACTGGCGACTATCCCACAGAACACCCGTAGGTTTTTGAGAAGTGTCCTCTTGAATGGCCAGCCTTCTACTGGTTTGAGAGACACTGGGGCAAGCATGACAGTGGTGGACAGGACCCTGCTCAAGCCAGAGGACTATGAAGGTGCTCCTCTGCAAACCACCAGGTTAGCTGGTGGGCCTCCCAAATTATCCCCTGTAGCCTTAGTCACACTCATGATTGGCGACAACACAGCAAAGCTTCCTGTCCTGGTTCAGGACAATGTCCCTGCTAACATTCTGTTAGGAAATGATCTAGTGGAGTTGGGGTTGATCTCGGATGGTCTTCCCCTGACTGCTGCTGCGGTCACTAGGTCACAGGTGACACCGGGTCTGGCTGTGAGTCAGGTACCCGAGCCCAAGGCGAGGCCTAAGGCAAGAAGAAGGAAGACCAAGAAGGCCACCTCTGTGGAGGGAACACCTTCTCTTCCTGCTGTTCCGACAGCACCCATTGGGATCCATGCTCCGGACGGGCTGGGTCCAGTGGAAAACCCAAACTCAACTCCTGTGGGAGAAGAGACAGAAGACTCTCCTGTGGGAGAGGTTCTCAACCCGGAGGATCATCCCGACCTTCAATGCTTGTTAGCTGAAGGGGGACCCTCCCGGGCAGACTTCTGTAAGGGACAGAGAGAGTGCCACTCTCTCGAGGGCCTGAGGAAACAGGCCCTGTCCCAGGCACAAGGTGAAGTGCCTAGGACATTCAAGATTTATTGGGAGGGTGAGCTCCTTGTTAGTGAGCCCACTAAGCCTGAACCTGGTGCCCGCAAGAGGTTGGTGGTACCCCAGGTTTACAGGCCCTTCCTACTGCAGTTGGCGCATGAGGTGCCCTTGGCTGGTCATCTTGGGACTAAGAAGACTAAGCAGAGGCTCTCTGCCCATTTCTACTGGCCAAGGATAGGGGTAGAGGTGGAGTCCCACTGCAGGACCTGCCCCACTTGTCAGTTGTCTGGCAAGACTGGAGGCAGGATCATTGCCCCACTGCAGCCATTACCAGTGGTTGGCACACCATTTGAGAGGGTGGGCATCGACATCGTCGGTCCCCTTGACCCTCCCACTTCAGGTGGACATCGGTTCATCCTGGTCTTGGTAGATCATGCCACCAGGTACCCTGAGGCAATACCCCTTCGGACTGTTACTGCCAAGGTGGTTGCCAGGGCTCTCCTGGGCATTTTCACCCGTGTTGGATTCCCCAAGGAGGTTGTCTCTGACAGAGGATCCAACTTCATGTCTAGTTACATGAAAACCATGTGGAAAGAGTGCGGGGTAACCTACAAGTTCTCCACCTCTTACCACCCCCAGACCAATGGTCTGGTTGAGAGATTTAATAAAACTCTCAAGGGCATGCTAGGTGCTTTGGAAGAGCCCCTAAGGAGGAAATGGGATCTCCTCCTGCCATGCCTGCTGTTTGCTTACAGAGAGGTACCTCAAGAGGGTGTTGGTTTCAGCCCCTTTGAGTTACTCTTTGGACATCCCGTGAGGGGGCCCCTCGCCTTGATCCGAGAAGGCTTGGAAGCCACCCCTCCAGGTCCCGCCAAGCAAGTGGGGGACTATGTGTTAGGCCTCAGGCGGAGGATGACACAAATGATGGGTCAGGCAACAGCAAATCTCAAGGCCAGCCAGGAATTGAACAAGTACTGGCATGACCTTAAAGCTTCGCAAGTGGATTGGACTCCGGGACAGGAAATCCTTGTGATGGAGCCTACCAAGCCTAGAGCTTTGGCAGACAAGTGGACTGGACCCTTCAGGATCATCTCCAAGATGGGCGAAGTCAATTATCTGGTTGACATGGGAGCCTCTGGGGTAGCCCCCCAGGTATTCCATGTCAACAGGCTCAAGCCTTTCCACAGGCGAGCAGAGGTCTCATGTCTCTTGCTAGCTTCAGGGCAAGAAGAGGATGAGAGTGAGCCCCTTCCTGATTTGCTGCATAGCAACCCTCAGGATGGCTCAGTGGAGGGAGTACAACTCTCTCCCGATTTGACAACAGAGCAGCAGAGGGCCTGCAGGGCTTTGCTCCAGCAGTATGCCTCTCTGTTTTCACTGACACCGGGCCTTACACCGTGGTGTAAGCACGAAATTGACACTGGTGACAGTGTGCCTGTCAAGAGCAGGAGCTATCGTATGTCAGATACCGTCAAAAACCACATCCAGGCGGAGGTCGCCAAGATGTTGGATCTGGGTGTTATTGAACCCTCAACCAGTCCCTGGTCCAGTCCAGTGGTCCTTGTCCCCAAGGCAAGTTCCCAGGCGGGTACCAAGGATTGGAGATTCTGTGTGGACTACCGAGGAGTCAATGCCGTCACCAAAACTGACGCGCACCCATTGCCCAGGGCTGATGAGCTCGTGGACACTATAGGTGCTGCCAAATTTGTGAGCACCTTTGACCTTACCTCAGGCTATTGGCAAATAGCTCTGACGGACCATGCCAAGGAAAAGACGGCATTCTCCACACCTGAGGGACTCTACCAGTTTAGGGTCATGCCCTTTGGGTTGAAGAATGCCCCTGCCACCTTCCAGAGATTGGTCAACCATGCGCTCAGTGGGCTGGAAGCCTTTTGTGTGGCTTACTTAGACGACATTGCCGTCTACAGTTCCACCTGGGAAGAGCATTTGACACATCTGGATAGGGTGTTGCAGGCCTTGAAAAGGGCTAACCTCACTATCAAGGCCACCAAGTGCCAGATAGCTCAGGGGAAAGTTACCTATCTTGGTCATGAGGTAGGAGGGGGTCAAATCCAACCTCTCTCCAGTAAAGTACAGGACGTACAGAACTGGGAGACTCCCACTACTCAAACCCAGGTGAGAGCCTTTTTGGGCCTCACTGGGTACTATCGCAATTTCATGGCAGACTATGGAACCATAGCTGCACCCCTGACAGCTCTAACTTCGCCCAAACAGCCTAGGAAGGTTAATTGGACTGAAGACTGTCAGAGGGCCTTTGATGGCTTGAAAGAAAGTCTGTGTAGGGCACCTGTGTTGTGTGCGCCTGACTACAGCCGACCCTTTATCGTCCAGACGGATGCCTGCGACACCGGAATTGGAGCTGTCTTGTCCCAGTTAGATGACAAAGGGAGAGAACACCCTATCATATTCATCAGTAGACAACTCAAGGGTAGAGAACTTAGGTGGGCTACTGTTGAAAAGGAGTGTTTTAGCATAGTTTGGAGCCTTAGGCGTTTTAGGCCCTACCTTACGGGGTCTACCTTCAAGGTCCAAACAGATCATAAGCCCCTGAAGTGGCTTATGCAGATGAAGGGTGAGAATCCGAAATTGCTCAGGTGGTCCATTAGCCTGCAAGGGCTAGACTTCACCATAGAGCACAGACCAGGGAAGAGTCACGATAATGCGGATGGCCTTTCCAGAAGGTATGTTGACCGTCTGGATGAGGGTGTCTATCCCGTGGGAGATTAGACACCCTCCACCTCAGTCTGGGGGGGGCGACTGTGATGCTGGAAATGCATCAGAGGGACAGGGCCTCTGAATCCTTGTCCTTTTCTGCCTTTTATCGTGTGTTCTGTTATGTTTTCTGCCCAGGAGTCCATTTGGGACTCCTGGCAGTGCAGCTCTCTCTTTTGGTTTGGTGAACAGACCCATGGGATACCCTTATGGCACCCATGGGTAGGGGTACAACCCTGTGCCCCTAGTGTATGTTTTGGGCACCTGTGGGTGGCCCACAGAGCAGGGTATGGGCTGGTGGCAGCTCCATGCTGAATTGGACAGGTGCTCTGGGTGTCCTCCATTTTGGGATACCCAGGCCCTGCCATTGGGATCAGTTGATTCCTGATAGAAAACAAGATGGCCCCTGTGGCCTCTTGCTTTCTATTGCCTGTTGTCTTGTTTTTCCCAAAGTCCTGGGAAGCCCTGACTCTGTCCCTTCCCCCTGACTGGCTGTTGGGTGGAAGTTCCATATATGGTGTTGTTGTGAAGGCCCAGCTAGACTGACTGGAGCCTTCCCTTTGACTGTATGTTGTGGGTACCTCCTGTGGGTGGGACCTGGGTGAATGGAGTGTGTGACCAATATGCACTTCTTGTTGTGGTTGTCTGGTTTCTGGCATGAGAGACAAAGACTGAGACAGCCCTGCCCGAAACTGGCCTGAATGCAGTGTGTAGTGTTGAATGGCTGGGTACTTGTCCCAATCCACATTCCTTGTTGTGAGTGTCTGAAAGGGAGGAGTGTGGCCTGAATGCACTGTGTGCCTGATTGGCTGACTGACTGCATGAATGCCCTTCTGTGTGATTGGCTGCTGTGTGTGTGCCAGCAGTGTGGATGAGAGACAGGATAGTATATCTGGGGACCTCTCACCACTGGAAATGGTTCAGAAGCATTCAGAAGCTGAGTCTCCACTCAAGAGTAACTGGATTTGCTGATCCTCGACGTCCAGCTGGAAGAAGAAGACTTGCTGTGGCATTTGCTTCGACAGAAACTGAAGGTTGTCGAAATCGTCGAGGACTGACCCGAGAGAGGACCTGGCTAGGCGCCCTCTTCCCGTGCTCCGAGGGACCATCGAGCACCGCTGAATCTTCGCCGAAGCGCCCTGGAAGTCAGACCCTCGAAAGGCTGCCGACCCGAGACGGGACCGCCGAGGAGATCGAAGTGAAGCACCCGGACCTCGACGCTGTCGAAGTCCATTGCCGTCGACCAGGGTTCGCAGGTCTGTGTAACCGCTGGAGGCCCGTCGAAGTTGTGTTGCCCAGCCGTGGGAACCACTTGACGCCGTGCCGCCGACGACCGGAGCCGTCCGCTCCTTGCCTAAGAACATTTGACCCGAAGGACTCCCTCGTCCGCACCGTCGACCGCTTTTGTCCTGCCGGAGAAAGTCGAGGACGACCAACGCGCCGAGGAGAATCCGCCGGTGGGTTTCCCGCCACCTCACGACCCCAAAGACTCGAGCGACTCGACGCCCTTGCTGGGCCACCGTCATTCACAATCTTTGCGGTCCAGAACTAGTGTCGCCGAGGTGCCCCGCACGCCTCTTCCTCGCAGGACGCCGACGTCTCGACGCCGACGAGCACCGCTCGGATCGAAGCCTGCCGCCTCATCGACGCCGTTCTACCTCGTTTGTTGTCGGACGTTCGACGCCCCGTGTCTCCCGCTTGAAAGGGGAGGCATTCAAGAAGGGCCGTCGATTCCCCGACACCGAACACCGAGTTCCTCGACGCTTCTCGACGCCTCTCGACGATCCGTGACTCCTGCTTTAAAGGGGGTCATTCAAGAAGGATCTGTCGACGCCTCTTCGAAGAACTCGACTCCACCAGGTACATTGGGGGGGTAAAAACATTGCAGGAGAGAATAAGACTGTTGAACAATATATGGACTGGGCTTGTGTCATATCCCTTTATTTTACAGGTTGCCCAGGTGGGGGGATCTCCACACAGAACTGTGTCCAGTAGCAAGGGCCAGTCTTCTGCCTATTGTTTAACCATCTGTTTTCTCTCCTCTCTCTATTGCTGGTTTCCTTCTTATTGATCTGTGTGCCATTTTTACAGTATTGTGAATGCACTTTAATGAGGTCTAATATTAGTGGTACCACTTTAGAATTGTAGATATTTACCATTATTGATTTTCCTGAGCACAAAGTGCGTTATTGTGATAAGTGTACATAACCTTTGAATATTAATTATATAAAGACTGTGTTTTCAGTAATACAGTGTGTGGACATTCCTTTGTGGGGGCTTTGGGGATACACTGTACTTAAGAACCAGCCTGCATCACCTCCTGAGAAGCTAGGCCTTGATTGCTCGCCCATAGCTACCGTATTAGAGAATCTTGGCTGGGGTCCTCTGTGCCTCTCCTCTACCATATAGAGAGCAGAAGTACAGACCCCCCCACCGGTCTTGACACCGATCACCGGAACTTGCAGTATTTAAAAACAGCCAAGGCCCAATCGTTGCGTCAACTTCGATGGGCATTGTTCTTTGCCGAGTTCGATTTCATGATCACTTATCGACCAGGTTGTAAAAATGGCAAGGCAAATGCCTTATCCCGAATAGGGATGGGAGAAGCATATGCGAACCCGGAACCGGTGCCTATAATTTCAGAACAAAGAATTCTTGGCATAACCACTCTACAGACACTAGAGGATATTCAAGTAAAGATCCAACAACTCTTCGATCCAACAGCCCTGCAGGACTGGGTGAAGAAAGGCCCGGACTACTCAGTCATCAATGACCTACCTTATTATCAAGGGCGACTATTTCTACCACACAAGGAACTACAAGAACTAGTCATCTCCAATTATCATTACACCCTGATGGAAGGACACCCAGGTATCGCAAAAACTGAAGCTAAAATTAAGAGACAATTCTGGTGGCCCACCTGGCGAAAAGACATAAAGTCATTTGTAATGTCTTGTGGCATTTGCGCCCAAAACAAAAGTCAGAAGAAAAAACCAGCTGGCCTCTTACAACCTTTGGATATTTCACTTACACCATGGCACACCTTATCGTTAGACTTTATTACAGATCTTCCTCCATGTAATGGATTTAACACAATTCTAGTTATTGTGGATCTTTTTTCCAAGATGGCCCACTTTATTCCTCTAAAGGGATTACCTTCTGCTTCAATTCTGGCCAAGGAGTTCCTCAAACATTGTTCGAATACACGGATTTCCTTCCGTACTGGTCTCTGACTGAGGTAGTCAATTCATTTCACATTTTTGGAAGAAATGTTGTCAACTGGCGCAAATCGACGTGAGGTTATCAACCAGTCACCATCCCCAGACCGATGGTCAGATGGAGAGGACCAACCAGACCCTTGAACAGTACCTACGTTGCATGCTACACCATACCGAAAGTAATTGGAAAGATATTTTATGGATTTCCGAGTATGCATACAATAACTCTGTACATTCAGGAACTGGACAAAGCCCCTTTTATACCATATATGGACATCACACTCGAACCTCAGAACTAGATTCGCCTCAGCATTTAGAAATGCCTGCAGTTAGTCATTTGCATTCTACTATTACACAAGCCTTTAAAGAGGCAACAGATCATTTGAAACAAGCAAAAGAGGAATATAAGAAAAATGCTGATCAACATAGAAGTGAAACTCCACAATACCAGATTGGGGATCAAGTTTGGCTGGCTACAAAACACATACCTCTGAAAGGAACTCAGACTTTTAACCCTAGATATTTGGGACCTTACACTATTAAGGCCATTATCAACCCGGTAGACGTCAAATTGGAATTACCCTCTAATATGCGCATTCATCCTGTCTTTCATGTTTCACTTTTAAAACCAGTTCAACCAGGAACAAGATTAACCAAACCACCCAACCCCATCTTGATAGATGGAGAACCTGAATTCGAGGTAAAAAATATCCTGGACTCCAAGATGGTTAAATCAAAACTTTTTTATTTAATCGATTGGAAGGGCTATGGACCACAAGAAAGGTCATGGGAACCTAGTGACCACGTCCATGCACCTCGGTTGGTGAAAAGATTCCATCGCAACTTCCCAGACAGACCAGGGCCCAGGGGAAGAACAACTTTAGGAGGGGCCTTGGGAGGGAGTGCTGTCATGATGCCTACCCCCAGGCATCCGGACCAAGCCCCTCAGCCCTGGGAGCAGGCATCTAGACATTTAGTAAAACTTCAGCAGCCCCGGCTAGGGGCTATCTGGGTTCAATCCTGGCGCCTTAGGCGTCAGGCTCATAGTAGGAATCAGGCCTGGCGCCTAGGGCGCCAGGCTCATAGTCATTACTTACCTCAGGCAGACCATGCTGCAAATGACTCCAATCCAACATGAGCCTGAAAGGGACTATTTTTCTACAGGGACTATTTTTTACTCGGGTGTGGTTCTAGGGACTTCTTACCTGGGACTACTTTTGAGGCTATTTAAACCACACCCGACCAGCAACACACACTTCGGGTTATTCTGCATCCAGCAGTGAAACACTCACCGTGTCTGCAGCCTGCATCCAGTCTTCTGCCACACCCGCCTCAAATCCGGAGCTCCTAAAACAAAGAGGAAAGAAAGGGACAAGGTTAGAAAACGAACTTACTTCTATTCCACACCTGATTCTGGATCCATCTTGTCTCCGGACCTGTAAAGAACATCATTTCTGCACGCGCCGCACCTCCAGCTGCAGCGCTGCGCCATACTCGCCAGTCTTCACAGCATCCTTCGGGTCGGCGCTGCCTCCATCATTTCTTCGCCGAACTTCAGCACCTGGGAGACAAAAGAAAACCACAAGGTGAGCCGAGGGAACCAACAAATATAATTCTTACCACCATAGACTTACCTGATTTACCACCGGAGGCATCCTTTTGTGACTCTCCATATTTTCACGTGCTGCATCTGTAAAGAGAGACAAAACAACACGTTTTCCTCGTGCAACATTTACCGGACAGCGCCGGGTAATACAGACTCTTACCTGAGTGCCACCAGCTGCCACAAAAGCATCTTTTCACGAGCCAGCTGCAAGACAAGAAAGGAAGGGGGGAACAAGAGTGAACATCGGACATATTGAACTTTATGAACTTAATACTTACTGGTCCTCACCAGGAACCTCAGAGTCAATACTCTCCGGAACTCTCCCGAGCCTTCAAACCAGTGAAGCAACTGGAATCGACGCGGCCCTGCAAATCCACGCAGGATGGAGAGCTCATCTTTCAAGAATATAAGGAGAATATATCTATGGGTTAAGCAGACCAGATTAGGAGGGCAGACCCAGTCAGTCATCGCTGCACTACGCATCACGTGGGTGGAGACCGCAGCTGTCCGGGTCTGACCGACGCCCCTGTGGGAGCCAGGTGAGCGTAACAGCCAGTCCCCCAGTTTCCCAGGTGCACGGCATGATGATAGAGTAGCATTGTTTTACATAATAACTCATTGCAAACTCGACCTTGGTTCCCTGGAGATAATGAGCCCAGCTGACTCCATGTGATGGAAGATGGACGGACGGGGCTGAGACCAATAGCAGCCTGGTATCCACTATGGAGCAGGCTTCCCATGTATAGGGTCTCACCAACCAGCCATGCAGGTTTTTACCATATATGTTACGTCATTAGTGACAATGTGTTTCCTTGTAACATTCTGCTTGTACTATTTTTTGGCTGAATGTTCTTGAGAAGAAGAGTTCTTTGCTGGTCCACCTGTTTTTTGTGTGATTAAAACTTGTTATCCTTGCAAGATTCTCTTGGTCTTTTTTCCCAAGTGGGTTGTATTTTTTCTGGCTTGAGCGTTTGTGGGAGTGCCTTCAGATTTTTTAGGTAAAAATAAAACTCTGCATTGCCTACCACCTGGCCTCAAGCTGGGCGGGGGGGCAGTGGGATGCAGGTAGAGAAATACAACGAAACAATTGTTTGTTTGTTTGTTTATTTTATTTGTATGGCGCTCCAAACCCAGAGGTAGAAGGGCGCTTAAGAATTTGGTTACAGAGTTGAGAAGTATCTGTGTGTTGCATACTTCGTACAGGTTTATAATATATACATATATATACAGTGGTCAATAAACAGAACATATGCAGTACGTACAATATACAATTTTCAGAATAAATACAGTGTCTAAGCCAGTATCCGCATGGGTCTAGAGTTAGTGGTGTTATTCTTTGTTTAGCAGCCAGCTGATGACCTGCTTCCTAAAGATCTGGAAGGATTCGACAGTTTTGATGTTAAGCGGTAGGGAGTTCCAGAGTTGGGGGGCAAGCACTGTGAAGCTTACCCCTCCAGCTCTTTTTAGGTGGAACCTGGGCACTAGTAGGCAAAGAGTGTTGGAGGATCTGGTGAGTCTGGTGGCAGGTTTCAGGGTGAGTTTATTAGCTAGATAAGGTGGTGCTAGGTGATTGAGGGCTTTGTACGTGAGGCAGATGATTTTTAGATCAATTTTTTGGCGTATGGATAGCCATTTGCAGGCTTTCCTAGTGGCAGAGATATGCTCTTGTCTGGGAATGTTGAGGGCTGCGCGCAAGGCGTTATTTTGTATTACCTGCAATTTGTTGAGTACGGATTGATTAGCGCCTAGGTACAGGCTGTTACAGTAATCCAGTTTGGATTGTATTAGGGCCCTGGCAAGGGTGAGGCAGCTGTTGGGTGATAGGAAGGGTCTGCTGGCCCTAATGAGCTTGTCGGTATAGGCAGCGGCTGAGGCGGTCATATTGGTGTGTTTGCTAAGGTTGGTGTTGGCATCTAGATAGAAGCCAAGGGATTTTACGCTTTTGGCTATGGGAATGGAATGACCATCGATGGTGATGTTATTATAGCTATGGTCAAGTTTAGTTAGAGTGTTGGGGGAGCCGACGATTAGGAGCTCTGTCTTCTCATCATTCAGGCAGAGACCATGGGAGGCCATCCATGCCTGAATGATGGAGAATATTTTGTTGATCCGGGCGGAGTCTTCTTGGTAATTACCAGAGATAGTGAGGAGTAATTGTATCTTCAAGAAGTTTGTGGCAGATTTTGGACCCAGTTGGGACATCCAATTACCACTTGTCCTGATGGCTATTAGGTCTACACCATCTTCTGCAACAAAGATGGGTCAATTTGAACTAATGACCGGACTAAACATTGTGCTACTTCAGCATCTACTCTATAAAACTCAGAGCCAGATACTGATAAATGCCTCCACTACTCATGAGTTAATTGAACATTTAAGGGAGCACCTCACGCATTTGCTTATGCTCAGCGCAATTTAGAAAAGTCGACTTTAGCAATGAAGACCTATTATGATTTTAAGACTACCAAGAAAGAGTATGAATAGGGTCCAAGGTTTACTTGTACAATTGTCAAATGAATCAGGCCAAGGAGCGAAATTTCCTTCCATCTCGGTGTGGTACCTTTGAAATTGTAGATAAAATATCACCTGTTCCAAACAAAAGGAGAATAGACAAAAAAAAAATGGTCCACATCAATCAGCTGAAAAGATGTCATCCCAGTCCAGCTTTTCAACTGATTGAGGAAACCAAATGAAAAATGAGCAGAAGAACAATCTGAGGAATGCAATGGAAGGATGAACAATTTGATGGAATTCAAGATATATACAGGGAGTAATTTGCTTAGTGCTCATTGTAAAGAGAACACATAAAAAAAGAAAGTTTTGTGAAAGGGAGAAAATGTTGTGAGTTATAATTTTATGCTGTTGTTGTTTTTGTAAATTCTGTGCAAATCTTCCGGGAAAACATGTGTAAGAAGTCCTGAACCTCTTTTTCTTTCTATTTGTTAGAAACTAAGTCCATTCACTTCCAGCGTAGAGGCAAGAGGGGAGGACCCTAGAGACCCCGGAAAGAAGAAAGAAAGGGGGTGCTCTTCCACACCCACGAACCCAAAGATGGAAGGGGAGGCTGGAGTGCCCGTTCTCTAATGAAGGAAATTGAGCCAGACAGGCTCCAAGAGAAAGAAAAATAGAAGAAAAAGGAAAAGGGGACATCAGATGAAACCCCACACTGCCTTCACACAAGAATCATGGAAGAACAGGGAGGGGGCATGTGGGGTATAATTAAGGCCCCCAACCCACAGAACTGAAGGGCCCACAGGAATTTACCTGCCAGCATTCTGAAACCTTCACACAAAACTGTGCCTATATAGGCCGACTATGTGGATGTCCTTCTGCAAGAGAAATCCAGAGAAAGCAAAAACACAAATGGAATACGATTGCAAACTGAGAAATAATTGCATCATTTTTCAATGACATCCTCACCCATCAAAAGGGGGTACACTGAGACAAATCAGACACACTTTTCAGCAGAAAAACGAACAACAGATAATACAATGTGTATTTTATTGATGACT
The DNA here is from genome assembly GCF_040938575.1 of Ambystoma mexicanum. Classification (NCBI taxonomy): domain Eukaryota; kingdom Metazoa; phylum Chordata; class Amphibia; order Caudata; family Ambystomatidae; genus Ambystoma; species Ambystoma mexicanum. Next base: position 1,202,032,324 of record NC_090928.1, on the reverse strand, counting down.
TTAAGAAGCAGTCCTGCACTTTCAGTGCAAAGGCAAGGTGAACCCTGATTAGTTGGGCACACTTCACATAGGACTTCCCCCACTGAAAGCCTTGCTTGCCTCCCAGCTGTTTACAACTGCAATAAAATGTGTCCTGCTTGAAAGGTGCTGTCCCTGAAAGGTAGACTCTGTGCAGAGACAAATGGCCCTGGCTGGTACATCCCTAGAATGTAGAGGGGAGGTGTGAAATACAGCAGGGCTACAATTAGGAGGAGCTGAACTTTGAAAGAAATACAAGAAATGGATGCCTTTCAGATCGAGATGGTGGTCCCCTTCAGATAAGACACAGGTCTCGTGACAACACAGGGCCAGTCCAGCTCATTATCTACAGGGGGGATCTCCGTGTAGCAAATGTATCGCCCCATTTACAATCTGTAGCCACCAACTTCAAACAGCAAAACTTCAAACACAAATAAACTAATAAAAATCTGATTACAGGCTGGGCCAGAGAGACAAGTGGTGTGGAGGCAGGAGAGCTACCATTTTTCCAACATGAAGATTTACTATTAATTTAAAAGGACTGTACTAATTTAGGCCTTCTTCTCAGCGACCATAGGTCATGCTTTCTTGATTGACATGTCATATTTTAGGTAATTCCCAGGTGATTGTGGTGATATAAAATTCATCCGCCTGGGACTCGGGGAACTATAATAGCCATCTAAAATGGGTGTCTGGGTGAACATGTTCCAAAGTTGAAAGTTGGCGAACAGGTAATAAATTGCATGTTCCTACGGAATACGCTTTTTGTAAAAGCAGCACAAAATGTCAAAACGCCCATGCAACATGTTGCTGACATAGCTGTTGTTTTATTAAAGTCCCCCTAATCATCTGAATCGGAATATATGTATATTATGGCAGTTACTAGTAAATCACAACGTTTTTGATACATAACTAGTTTTTGACAAAAAATTGACATGAGAACAAATGGAAATTACAAATGGGAATTGCCAAATGTCTGATCCAGACTCCTAAACCAATTCTTAGAGTTGGGCTGGAGTTGGGAGGAGAGAGAAGGGTAACTGTCGGATTATATTTGCGAAAACACTTGCAGAGTACTAACCAAGATTGTAAGCTTGATGGTGTCATTGCGGCTATATAAATTGGAATGCGCTAAGAGGAAAAAGGAGAGCTGTTGAAACTTCCCATCTGACAGCTTCAAGAAATCACCAAAGGAGTTTGCTGAGATTGCATCTGGGTGGAGTTTTCTATTTATTGGAATGTCTAAAAGCTGGCTGGGTCCTATGGTGGAAAATGATGGCGGCCATCCTTGAGTGTGGAGTGACCAGACCTTGCCCTATCCTCCAAGAGGGACCTGAAATGCAGCTGGCCTTCCTGAATTTTAAACAGTGGCTCTCTATGTAAGTAGAACAGAGCCCTGGAAAACGAATAGGCAGGGGATTTGCATGCCTTAAATCTCTTTCCTTTATAATGGGCAGGGGCCGGGGGGTCATATCTCTGTTGATCCTTAACCTAATTAACCAAAAATATTAATTTAATTAATTTCCCTTGGCAGGAAACACCACAGCGTGATTTTTGTTAATATTCAAAATGAACAAAGCTCATTCCCGGTGTGCACTGAAAATTATAGAATTAAATTTAAGTGGGTGTTCCTGTTTGTCATGTTGCCCCGACTTCTTAAGAAAGAGGTGTGTCTTTTACCCTAAACAAAAAACTAAACTAAACTGCCAGCTTCCCCAACACAGGCTTTAAGTGTAGGGGGTGTCTGAAACCCCAACATTCTCAAATCATCCCACTTTTTGCTATCCAGCTTCCCCAACATAGGTCTTTAAGTGGAGGGGGATCTGAAATACCAGAATTCTCCAATCATCCCAACTCTTGCTAACCAGCTTCCCCAACACAGGTCTTTAAGTGAAGGGGGTCTGAAATCCAGAATTCTCAAATCATCCCAATTTGTCCAGCTTCCCAAAACAGGCCTTTAAGTGGAGGCTGGTCTGAAATCCAAAATTCTTCAATAATAACAATTTTGCTGTCAGACTTCCGCAACAGAGACCAAAATATCGGGCGTCTGAAAACCACACTGCTAAATCACCCTGTCCTTATTTAGAGCAAAGGTGTGGGTGAAATAATAAGTGTCCTATGCATTGGTACAAATCAGTAGCCCACCTGCTAGCCTTTTAAGCATGCAGGAACATCGAATTTGTACAGAATTGCAAATGTAAAGTGATTGAATGCATGGACCAGTGTTGATGATCATTTAATTTGAAATCTGTAGAAAGACAAGTATTGTAATTTGTGTTTTTCCTAACCCATTGATGGGATTCACTTGGGTAACAAGAAGTTAATTGGGAGCCACAAAGAAGGTGGCCTGTGTAGTTTGGGGTGATTTATACTATCTATAATTACAATAAATATAAATATATTTCCTACACCGGGCCTGGTTCTTGGCTCACTGTGGGCATGGGGTGGGGGAGATGTGTGTGACTCTATATGAGTCTTGAGTAAGGTCAGCACTAAAAAGACTTAAGCAAGTATTGCAGGGCTCCTTGATTGGGGGGTCGCAAGAAACTCCCCAGGTGAATGGTGGTCTCAATATAATGCAACTGAGAATGACTCCATATTTGTGCTGCAGCAGAGAATACATATGTGTCTACACATAGGAGGCGTCAGTACTCTTGCGCCACTCGGCATGTCTTTATTTCACACCATTGCACGGCTGTGCCCTTCTAGCGGTGTTGGTGTTTGCCATGGCGATGTTCGGCAACTTCTGTTTACATCGGACAGAAGCGTAGGCCACGTCACGTGGTTGGTCAGCTGACCGCACCTGCGACGCGGCCTCATAAGCTCCACCTCCTCAATTGCGGTTAAATGCAGCGTTTCCCTGCAGGACGCTGCTTCTACTTGTAGCGTACTAACTACCTTTGCAATTGCTTTCATTCTGATTCCTGATTCCTGTTATCGATTACGGTTTGTTAAAAGAATTTCCCCATTGCCTAACGTCTTGACTTGTGTATACCTGCTGTTGCCGACACGTACTGCTTCCCGGACTCCTTTTCTTACTGTTTGGTCTCAATTGGTCTTCCGGTTACGAATTTGGTCTGCTTACGGGACTCTGATTGCCTCTCATCCTGAGTGGCCTCTGACCGTGTCTTTCCCACTTATGAAATACTCCAGCCGTTCCTCTGGGTGCTGGGTAAGTGATTCACAACTATCTGGAACACCGTACCTCTGTTGTCTGTTGTACCGCAAGGGTTGCTCTTCCTTCGATACTACGACCCACTCCCGGGTTCTGTCCAGAGGAACACCCCTTTACTCCCACTTCCACTCTCGCTCGTCAGCCTAAAGACTACTACGCAGGACTCCTCTCAACTATCAGACCTCCTTACATCTACACGTGCACTCTGAACGCTCTGCTGATTTGCTTCCCTTCATCCCCTTCATCTAAGTGCACCAACCCTGATCTAGTGCGACCCTCATGCCGTGCAGGATATTCCTCCTATACTAACTTTCCTGTTTTGTATTTTCTCCTTACCATTTTTACCATTTGTACTAAATCTGGAACCTACATCCCTGCTGTGGTAAGCTTAGTTTGTCCTTTCCTGTATCCGACTCTCCTATTCTAGAGTAACTTTTAAGGGGTAATACAGGTCCTTGTTTTTCGATTAGGTCCATAACCAACTTCAGCCTTCGTCATCCATATCTAGGTATTCCCTGGGAGGTTTTGGGGATTTAGCTATTTTCCCTTTTCTCACGCCTGTGTCAACCTGTTGTCTGTTTCTTCCTACAGCGTTGGTTTGGCAGTGCGTGTGTTCCCCACCCTTTAGTTTGATTTACCCCTCTGTCTGTTATTGCCATTCCAGCAGAGGGGCGTATCATAATAAAGAGTTCCCTCAACTTGAGGAGGCCAGGTTCTGGGAGAACTCTGGCTTACAGAGTTCCAGACAGTGCTGTCGTGCGTCCTGTCTCCAGTTCTATCGAGATAAGGCCATCAACGCCCCTGCCAGTGTGGTGGTGAGTAACTGTCACCCCGATCAATGCGGTCAACCAGAGCTGAGGTTTAGTATGCCTGCATGACTGGGCTGCAGCTGGAGCTATGTCATGTCTAATATCGGGAGCTTCAGCTGATTATGCATGTGTGTTTGGGTTGCAGCTGAGTATGCATACATGTCACCCTTATCAGTGCCAGGATCCAGAGCTAATGTTAGGGATGACATAGTTCCAGCTGCAGCCCACTCGCTGATGCATACTTGTCTTCCGGAGTTGTAGCTGAATACGCAAGTATGTTTGGGCTGCAGCTTGGTATGCATATGGGCTATTGGTATCCACAGATTAGTATGCATCCGCACTGAGGATGCAGCTGAGTGTGCATGCATGCCACCCCAATGATGGGCACCCCCTCACCTAACGCTGAGGGTGAAGGACCCGGTGATGTGACAATATGGTTGCCATTTGTTCAGTGAATGCTGGAGTACACAGTGTTTACAAGAGCTCACATCCTACTCCCCTGACATACAAGCCTCAAGGCCACCATTCCCATTCTTAGTGGGTGGGAGGACAATCCTCCTAGCGGTAGCCCATAGAGCGCATGGGTGTCATTTAGAAGTAGGGCATAAGTAATCACTATGGTGAGTTTTCACTAAGGAGGGTTTTATATCATGTATAATCAAAATAAAGAAAATAATGTATGGAAACAAAATACCATACATGTGTTCAAAAAGGAAGGCCATGCTTACATTAGTTTCAGCTAACACTAAGATTAATTAGAGTACATTTTATGCAATAAGTACCCAAAAGTTTACTATGGTAAATGCTTGATTATCTGGCACCAATGATGCAGGATAGTCATACATTCTGAATAACTAAATGTGGATTACCTGGGTGTCAGGCTAAAAGAATTACTCTTCCACCCGGCAACTGGGTTAATCGGCTTCCAAACTTTGTTATCCAAATTTGTGTTAACTGAAAGAGTACTATTACTGGCAATGGCAGGTGCTGGTTTAGAGACCATTCCATATCATGTGGTGCCGGATAACAAAACTGCTACTGTATTAAGAAGAGGCAAACAAATGATGATTGGATTAACCATGCAATGAGGCTTTGCGGAGATCCCAAGTCGTGTGATGTCACTTCCTGTGATGTCATTGTTGGGTCAAGATTTATGTGATGTCACTTCGGCTGCCACAATGGTTTTATTGAAACACATGTATATGTTTGGGTGTTTTTTGTGAAGCGCACACATTTGCCTGAACGCATAGTTGGCACCATGGAGGAAAATGATACACCCGCTGCCGAGGGAACGAGGACACCGGAACTTAAAGATATGTGTTCGATTTTTACTGCTGCTAGGAACTTTGAAAGAGCAGTGTTTTCACCTTTTCCTGAAAAAACAAAATGATTTATGTTATCTGTCAGCAAATTCCACTGCAAGAATGACAGCGCCGAGTGTAGTGCCTGCCGCTGATTCTTACGAAGTACACAGAGGCAAGTGACACAGATCAACCCAGCGAGGGGACCTGGGAGAATAGCAGTGTCTTAAGGTGTTTGCGAAAGATACAGTAAGATTGCTCTGATCGCAAAGCTAGAGGTCAAGAGTTCCAGCTCTTAGTGGTGATGACCAAGAAGCTCGCCCCACAAGCTCTTGTTGGTCTGAATCTTTGCATGGTAAGATGGTCAGAGTAAGATGAGCTAGTCAGTCTTGAGGATTGAGATCTTTTGAATTTTCGGGAGAGGTATATGGGGGAAGAGTTAGAAAGGCATGTGTGGATGATTGCCAGGGTTTTGAAGGGGATGCGTGCACGTATTGGGAGCCAGTGAGCATTTCCTCTGGCCGCCGATATGTGCTCTCGCCTCGAGATGTTCAGAGCAGCTTGAAGTGCATTGTTCTGGATCATTTGGACTTTGTTGATGTTGCTTGTAGAAGTGCCTGCAAATAGGGCATTGCAGTAACCAAGCCTGGAGCCAATAAGCACATGGCTGATGGTGAGTCGATGGTGAGCCTAATGATGTCAGTGGAAAGGAATGGTCTGCTAGTGTTAATTAGCTTTGTGGTGTTTGCAGGTTAGGAAGCAATAGTATTAACCTGCCGTGTTAGCGACAAGGTGGCATCTAGGTGAACACTCAGGGTCTTGATGATGCTGGAGACTGATATAGTGATGCTGTCTATGGTGAAGGCACTATAATCCTGGTCAGGCACCTTGAGTATAACTTGGGACCTGCCAGGAGAATCTCCGTTTTGTCGTCATTGAGGCAGAGGAGGTGGGAGGCCATCTACACTTGAACATTTTGGTAGACTCTGCGCGGTTTGTCAGAGTCAGTGGAGTAGTTTCCAGTTAGGGGTAGGGGGATATGTGTGTCATCTCTGTAGTTTGTGTGGGAGATACCCAGGTGATCCAAGAGATTAAATAAGGGTTTTGTGAAATCTTGGAAAGGGTGGGGGATACACATGAACCACGTGGCATGGTGCAGGAGACTGGAGATGGGGAGAGCACTGAGGCTCAGAGATTTGAAGGCTTCCCAGCATATAACCGCTAGTCAGTTCCAAAACCAAATCCACAGAGGTGTGTTTCAATCTAGGGGCCTTGTGATGAGAAGTGAAGTAACGTAAAGAATGGGGTATTTATAAACGTGCATGTTTTACCACTCCGAATTATGACTGGTTTTATAACTGAAACTTTGTAATACAACCTCCTTTTGTGTGGCGGTATTTACTCACATGTACAAAATGTGGTAATGGTATTACCACATGTGATCCTTACACATGTTCCCAACGGAGTCCAAGGTTACTCCAAAATGTGGAATAACTACTGGGCCTGCATGACTGTAAATCATTACTTCATGCCGTTTCAGTAATTGAGTTAGGCGGTGTCACCGGAGGTAATCAAACTTGTGACTGGCTGGGAGGCCAGGTATGTTCCAGGAGGATATATCAGGGGCAACGCCTTTGTCTTGGAAGCAAGACTGCGCAGAGGAAGTTCGAATCCCAGTCCCGCACTCACAGACTGGTTTCAGGTATTAAGCGAGTTATTACAGATGAATTTATTAATGTGTTCATGGGGGTCTTGAGTTATAATTTGGCTGCAACAATTTGAACTAGTGTGTTCCTGATGAACACTCTTTCTGACATCAAGATGCAAAAGAGACGAAGGACCTTCTTATGAGTTTGGCGGTGCAGTAAATCTTTGGTGGACATTTTGTTACCGCCACTTTTTTCAGAGTAACAATATTTCTGACTGTTTTTCCACTCTGCAGAATTGTGTGCCTCCATTAAAATGGAGGCCTTACCTCAAGTTTAGTGCTGGAGATAAAACTTCCACTTGAAAACCAATAGTTGAAGAAATTACCACAGGTGGAATTTCCACCCGTGATAATTCCTTCAAATAATCCATGGAGCCCCAAGGACTATGTGAATGGGCACTAGCCCCACCTTACCACCACTCATATTTCAGTGCCATTGCCGCCAGACCGAGTGGCGGTAGCAGTAAACAAGTCTGCCGATGATTCTAAAGGAAATACCGCCAAACTCAACGAGGCCCTAAGACTTTCAAGTGAAATAAGGCCGAAAGGGGAAAATGCTCCCATTTGCGCAGAGCCCTTCCATTGCAGCTCTTGCAAAGATAAGCGCTTGTGTAATTTACGTACAATGGTTACATTTTACAAATTCAAAGGAGAGCGGATCCTTTCCCAGGAAAAGAACTAAAGATACATTTCTGATGGTTTCAGTCCCAGAAGCTCTAATGAAAACTGCATTTGGATACAAAGGATGGCTTAATATGTTTCTCCTGAGTGCTCCTGAGTGGATCAGATCCGGTATTGAGATAAATTGAAATGAACAATCCTGTATAAAATGGCCGATATCCGTCCTTATAGTCACGCTCAGACCTTTGTTTACGCAACTCAGTCTGCGTATGTTGACCAATGTGTCGTAACTATGCATCGGATCCATGGTTTTGATAAATATTGTATTTTTCACCTGTATTTTCTTTCCATTTGATTTCTTTTGAAAAGGAAAGGTTTCAGGAAAAGAACTCCAAGCTACGGGTTTCCAAAAAAAGCACCATGGTTCAATTTTATGCTTTCACAAACTATATGAAAACCACTGCTATGTATTTATTTTATTTGTTCATTTCTAACGCGCCATAGCCCGCAGGCATCAGATGACTGGAGAAAGATGACCTCTTTTATAAAACTGTTATTCTGATTTCTGTTTCTGTTTCATTTGGCGCTTTGATAAGGCTACCTAGGTGGTCCTTTACCCCGGAAGACCACATTGTTCACTTTTTCCGAGAAGAAAGGGACCTATGTGGTCTTGAAACAATGCAATCAAAATTATAATTTAGACTAATAAAATGATCATCTCTGCAAGATGTTTTTTGGTTCATTTATCAACATCTTTATGTGTTTCACAAAAAATATGTGTTTCCATCGCAATATTCCCTGATCAAAAAATCGTGATGATGGCTTGCTGACACCTAAGTTCACTCCAGGCAACAGTCAAAAGCGCCCAGTATTCATTTCTTCTTGTTCTTGATTTTTCTCATCTCAGTCAGTGTTTTGGTCTTCTACAGCACCTGTTTAAATAATATGGTCTCTCTATTCTAGAAACACCAGCATTCAAGGAGATTTAACAAACAAGTAGAGGGCCCATATCCAAACCTGCATCTCTTGGGCCACTAACAACTAGGGCAAACAGTTTTAACATCTGCAAGGAACTCGCAAATCCTCCTGAGAGTCAGCACTTCTCCCCTGCCATCCATGACCCTCTGTACTTCATTGGCCTCCCACTTCTTAACCAAAACTCATGACATCCTGTCCTCACTCTCCTCTACTCCCATCCCTCGGCACACCTAAGCTCTCGGGCCTCCCTTGGCTCCTCTCTCCCCCCTTCCCTCATACTCTCCTCTTTCTTGCCCACAGCACCGGAGGAGTTCACTAGACAAGTCCGCTCTATGAAAGACTCCTTGAAACTGGTGCTCCCCTGCTTCTACAGAAGTATGAAGGACAACATTGCCTCAATTGCACCAGCCTTGGCTGATTTCTGTAATCACTGGCCCTCATTACAAGTCAGGCGGTGGACCATGGTGCTATTAGCACCATGGTCCATGCCGGATTCTGCCATGGTGGATGGCGGAATTACCGCCCCATTCCAAGGTGAGTGGGGCGGTAATTCCCCATTCACCATTTGCCCTTCCCCATTCCCATTTTTGCCCCACAGGGCATAATGGGGATGGGGAAGGCGCTAATTACAGCACCGAAAATTACTGTGCCGTAATTAGCACCAAGGTCGCTTAGCGCCTTGGCCTTTAACGCCTGAAAAAAGCAGGCGTTAAAGTGTGAATCAGGCGTTAAGGGTTAACGGCGCTGATGGCGCAGTTAAACCCTTAACGCCTGACTTGTAATGAGGGCCACTGTCTCCTCCCCTCTACCCCTCAAGCACTCCCTTGTGCATTCTGTTCTCAAAAAGGCCTCTGCCGACCCCTCCTGCCTGGGTAACTACCACCCTATCACCATTACAACCTTCCAGGGCGGAATCCTTGAGAAGCTAGTCATCTCCCAATTGATCCAACACACCAAGCCTGTTAATTGTCTCCATGACGACCAGTCTGGCTTCAGAGTAGCCAGAGGCATGGAAACTGCTCTACTGAACACCCATGATGACTTTCTCTAAAATCTCGATTCCAACTCTCTTTCCGTATATATCCCCCTGGATCTTTCCTTTCCCTTCGACACGGTCAACCATGCCACACTGACAAATTGACTCTGTGACGCTGTTGCAATCATGGGCCTGACATTGGACTGGTTGACCTCATTCCTCTCCAACTGACATTTGGGCCCTTTTCTCTCCCCTATCATACTCTCCCCCTGCAACACCCCTCAAGATTCTTTCCGCTCGCCGTGGCTCTTCAACATCTACCTTGCCCCTCTGGCCTACCTGATCTCTTCTGTCTCTCTTCACTTCCAGTGCTATGCAGATGATACACAGCTCTCCTTCAAGCTTCCCTCTACTGCCTCCTCTTCCTCCTCTCTCATCCTTAACTGTCTGACTACCATTCAGGCATGGTGCGCTGCCAAAGATCTCTGCTTTAATTCCACTAAGTCTGAGAGCCTTCTCATTTGAACCCCTGCTCCCTCCTTCCCTCCTACCCTCTGGCTGACCTCTATATGTCCCCTCCTCTCACCCTCTTGTGAGGCATAAAATCCTGGTGTCATCTTTGACTCGTCTCGCTCCTTCTCTCCTCACATCGCCGATGTTGCCAAGAAGGCCCTCTATCAGCTCTACCTCCTCAGATGCATTCTCCCTTTCCTCACCTTCCACATGAAACTCAATGTCTCCAGAGCTCTGGTTCTCTCTAGGCTGGACTACTGCAACACTGCAACATCCTCTTCCTCAATCTATCGTTATCCTCCCTTTGCCCCCTTCAACTAATACAGAATGGAACTGCAGCACTTATTCTTGGCCTCAAGCATAGGGACCACATCTCTCCAGCCCTAAAATCTTTTCACTGGCTCCCGGTTGCTGTTAGGATCAAGTGCATGACCCTCTGCATCATCCACATGGCTTTCTGGGGCCCGGGACCCCATTACATCCAACTCTCTCTCCGTAAATATTTCCCTGCTAGAGCCCTTCGGTCCTCTATCTCCAACTCTCTGCAGATCAGACACTTCTCTAAGCAGAGAGTGCGGGGGAGAGTGGGGCTAGACCCCCCTTGCACTTCTTGTTACTACATGTGCACAATCCGAATGTCACAAGGCTGAGTAGGATCGTTATTGTTAACTTTCTCCCTCCCCACCCCCTTTTTTGTCTTGCGGTGCCTTGAAACACCATTTGTTGTATAGGCGCCTTACAAATGTACAATAAATAAATAAACACATAAACTATTGTTTCTCATTCTAAACATCTCCACGGCAGTGAGTTATAACCCCCTTTGGAGGAAACATAATGAAAACGTTTTGGCACAAGCAGAGCGCCAATTGGAATTATTTTGAGTGATGTTGCACTCTGCACTATTGCTCATCTGTTTTCACCACTGCGGGTCCGGGATTGATCTGGGGATTGATCTGGGGCACTGTCATGTCATGACATGGAGGGGAGCGCCCAAAGACCCTTCTGCCATCTGATGCCTTCTTTCGCTGCTGTGGCCCGACTGGTGAGACGGCCTGGTAAAACCCCAAAAAGTACGCAGAGGTCCAGGAGCAAGAAAATACCAAACTCAGTAACAGAAATACACAAAGTGAAAGGCAAAACCCAGCTTTATTAACATCCAAATAAAGCAGGGACAGCATACAAGCATAAACGCTGTTGCTCTAAGCGTGCTTATTAAAAACATCATCCATAACAACGTCATTATACACTGGCAGTTACCAAAACCTACGGGATGAGGGGATTGGTTAGTGGGATTTACTATATGTACATTCTGTAAGGGTTAATCTTCTGATTGGATAACAGTCTGATAGCTCCTCCTGAGACCACCTCTAAATAGATAATAATAAAAAGACATCAGACCTCATTACGGGTCCGGCGGTAACTGTGCCAGTAAAACCAGCAGGTAGCCGCCAGACCCGTATTTAATTACCGGCACCTGACTTACCGGTGTCATTGGCGTATTCCAAGTCCGGTGGCTGGGAAGTCAGGCGTCAGCAATTTTGTTAGTCCCCATTCCGACTCCATGGGAATGGGGACATGGGAGCATCGGCACCATTAAGAATGGAGCCGGTGTTCCCGTGAGAACTCTGCAAGCGGGTGCCTTCCTGCCGGGCATGTCTGACCCTGCCGGGCCGGAGGGCACCCATCGTTCACTGCCACTTGCCCGGATGTGAATGCCAAATGTGGCACTCCCTTTGAGCGAGAGAGGAGTGCTGCGTGATTTGTAAACGGCATGCCCCCTGTGGAAGTGGCCTACAAAACCTCCCACGGATGCTGCTGGCAGACGAGCAGCGGGTGGAGGAAATGTGAGGAAATCCCCACACTACTGACATTTATGCTGTTTCTTTTTGCATATTCAGGACAGCTTAAAAAAATTTTGGGGCCCCGACACACTGCTGCTCCTGCCCTGCCTGCCAGATCACAAGCCAAGAGCAGGAGAGAACCTGCAGCTAAAAAAGGACCTTGAGACAAGATGTCTCCCAAGTGTACTTATAAGTTGCAGTGCACTGTACAAAGACTCTATTATATGTTTTTAAGGACTTAATTTTATATTTTTTAATTAATCTTTTTTTTTACTCTTATGTTTTCAGCAACACAGCTGCTGAGGTATGGTAATAGTGTGCATAGTGTTTTCTGATTCCCCTTTTTGTAACAACATTTAAAAAAATGCTGGCGTATTTGTGTAAAGGTTATAACTAATCTACTGACTAAAGAAACCCTACACCAGCATGTTGTTGACTGCCTTTACCTTTGTGTGTTAAAAGTTATTATAACCCAGTGTTTCTTCCCTAGAGGTCTGAGGGAAACTTAACCTTTGCCTTTTCACCCCACATCCACTTCCCACAGAGGTGCATGAAGGTGATCCAGAGTTCAGGTCAGCGGTGGTTAATGGAGACAGGTAAAAGGTGTCTTAAGGGTTTGCAGATACATTATAAAGTGTGATAAAAGAATATTTCTGTGCCCACCTACATCTGTCTCCAAAAAGGTGCATTGGAATCATTTCCCTGAGTGGTGGCTGACATCCTTGGGTTCAAGGGTACAGCCCCCCTCTTTTCTGCATTCTAGGAAAAGAAGATGTACGTTTTGGAGCAGCATTCCTTCATCACGGTTTATAGTCATTCCGTCGGAAAAAAAAGGAACGACACACCAAAGCATCTAAAAAAATGCATCGTATGCCAAAGTATAAACAGTCGTTCTTTAACATGGAAAAGTGCCTTTCCATCTAAACCAGTCCATCGCAAATATAAATGGACTGGTTTCAATGGAAATGCTCTTTTACATGTAAAAGATAGCATTTCAATGCTTTTTTTTTTTGTAACTTTAAAACGTTACATGGAGCTGTCCAGTGCTGAAATTTCGGCACTGGGCAGCTCCTTGTAACGTTTTAATTTAACCCTAACCCTAACGTAACCATTAATCTAACCCTAAACCCAACTCTAACCCCACTAATTTCGATGGATCAATCGAATTATATAGAACGAAATGGCTATTCGATGGAATGGAATTTCGTTGCATATCATTCGATGGTTTGGTATTAGATGCTTTGGTGTTCAATGGTTTGATCAGATACCATTCATCACCTGTTTTTTTTTCTCGTAGAATTTTTTGCCAAAATATTTCGGCCAAAAAAAATGAATCAAAAAATATGGAGGGGGGGGGGGGGCGCTGTTGAGCAGCCGTCAAGATGGCTGCCTAGCTTGTTAGCTCTGTGTGTCGCTGCTGCATATCCAACGACATCTGCGGTCTGCTTCTTCCCTGCGCCTAGATTCCTGATCCCCTGTGACCTCCACAACTAGGGCTACGGGCCACTGCAATCTGGGCTCGGATCGGACCCCCTGAGCCGGAGTTCGGCGTGTGCAACGCCATCGGGCCTGGGGTGGCGCGCGGCCGGCTGCCACGACATTCTCCTCGGCCTGGTTGTCTCGCTGCTGCTGCCCGCCCAATCGCCCGGGCCCTGTGGGGTGTCCGCCTCGCACTGCCTGTGACCCGCACCGTGAGCGCCGCGGGTCGTGCGGCGCCTCCGCTGGCCTGTGCTGCGGCCCGAGTTGGGCACCCACTGCTCTGCTGCGGCCTGCCCGCGCCATACCCGAGACCACCTCGCTGGGCCGCGCGCAGACCCTCCAGCGGGTGCGCCCGGTGCGGCCCTCGGCACCATACTTGGACCTGCCTCGCTCGACTGTGAGCCCGCTGGAGAACTGCAGTTTCATCCCTTCGCTGACGGGGCTCCAGGTGAGGTGCTGCTCCGCCTGCTGCGCGCAGCATTCAACATTATCCCTGCGCCCAACCAACATCTGCCACCCCTGGCTGGAGCCTTTTGTCCATGCTGCTCACCCCGAGGCCGTCCCCGTGGAGCGCCCACACCCGCCACCGCTGCCCTGCACCCCGGTCGGCCTCCGTTTGCACAAGACTACATGTGCCCCTCCTAGCGAGCCTTGATCCACGCTCAGACATTGGACATAGAGCCTGCCCTCTCCCTGCGATACACCGCCTGTCGACCACTCAGATCTGTTCTGGTGCTGCCCTGGCTGGGCCCTGCAATTCCACTGAACATTGCCTCTACTGTCCCTCTTGCTGCGCCTACTCGGATGCCGGCCTTCCATCAGAGCGTCATAGCGGCTGCTCCGCACCATTCTGATGCCGCGGACCCTGCTGCCTCCACCTACGTTCCATATGTGCAACTGTGGCCTGGCGTCCTGCCTCACTGATCCGTGCTTCCCTGACTGCGGAGCTCGCGGCGCGCCTCCTTAACACGCTCGCACTGGTCCCCACTCTGAGCTCTCGACTCCCTAAGATCATCCGCTACGATGTCCAACAGATCCGGGAACACTAATAAAGCCGGGGCCATGGACAAATTCGCCAAGCCCACCCCGAGGTCCGACTCGGCCCACGCGTCGGACAACCAGGTGTCTGAGGCGCTCCCTGATGAGGCACCCACCCCAGACCTCACCTCGATCATGGAATCCATGGCTAGAAACTTCGCAGCGTTCCACGAAAAGCTCGATGACATCAATGCCAACGTGGCATCGCTCAGAGCCAAATTGGACCAGCAGGGGTCGAGAATCATGGAGGCGGAGAACAGAATTGGAACCAACGAAGACAACATAGCCACGCTCCAGGGCACCGTGTCTACCCTGGTTGCGGACATGAAGGCGGTCAAGGCCAAGTGTGATGACCTCGAATCTAGGTCACGCAGAAATAATATACGCATCATTGGTGTCCCGGAGAATGCGCTGAAGGGCAGACTGGAACCGGCAGTCGAAAATCTTTTGAAGGAACTACTAGGCGATCCAGACATGTCACCCTTCTTCACCATTGAGAGGGCGCACCGGGCGCTTTCGCCGCGGCCCAAGCCTGGCGACTTCCCGAGGCCCATTATTGCGAAAGTTTTGAGCTTCAAGGACCACGACCTAATTCTCCGCCTCGCTCGGGAAAAGGGCGAGCTACGTATGGACTCGCAGGTGATCAGAATTTTTCCCGACTTTTCAACTGGTGTCCAGCAGGAGCGCCGCCAGTTCCTTGGAGTGAAGAAACTCCTCAGAGAAAGAAAAGTTCCTTATGCCATACTTTTCCCGGCACGCTTGAAGTTCACGTTCAACAACAAGTTATATTTCTTCACTGTGCCGTCTGAAGCCGTAAAATTCATTGAGGCACATGTTCCCCTGCAACCTCCTGCTGATGACTCTTTGAACAATGACTGAAATTCATGTTGTTCTGTGCTATATCTTTGCTATGACCACATTCTGTTTGTTTTCATACCACTATTTGCTCGCATCCATGGATGGTCGCGTTCTGTATCCCCTCGGGTGCAACGCCCCTTATGCGTGTTCAATTTTTGCCCTGCTCTCACTCCTGCCATGGACCAAATGCTTTTCGTTCTGGTTACTTGATTGCATTCACTTTGGCTGCCTCATGGACCTTTCTATGGTCACACCTGGTTGCCGGGCGGCTGAACCACTATGCTCCTTCTATTGACCCTCGTACTTGATTGAGGAAAACAGGGACATTCACAACATGACCGCTAACACTGTTTGCTTTGTAACGGAACCAGTTGGTTTCCAGCGTGCTACTACGCGGCAATAGCGCACCCCACTGCGATTGCACTGCTCTTGGTTATGCCCTTGTTGCGGGCCAGCCCCGGTTGGGCTTCTTGGCGGACTGGGCCATGTTGGGGTCGGCCCAGCTCTGCATTGTCGAGGGTGGGTTTTGTTTACACTGCTAAGTTTGGGTTGGTGGTGAGGGTGGGTATGGGACGTTACACAAAAAAGGCAATCGAGGTCCCTCGGCACGCACGAAGGTAAACCATGTGTGCACTCCCGTCTTCGACCTTGGGAACACACACCACTGCTGGACCTGGGATGTTCACTGACATGCGTACTGTGAGTTCATATACCTGCTATTGAAATGTCCGCTGTCATAATGTCTTGGAACGTCCGCGGATTGAGCAATCACACCAAGGCTCGTAAGATCATGGCCTTTGCAAGCAGGCACGGCTGCAAGGTACTACTCCTACAGGAGACACACTCTTATGCCCATATCCCGGGCACCATGCCCCGTCATGGGGCCCCGCTAGATTCTTCACCTCTTATTCCTCCCAATCCAGGGGTGTCCTCACGATGGTAAATAAATCGATCAAATTTATACTACATAAGAGCTATATAGACCCTGAGGGTTGCTACGTCATACTTCACTGCACCCTGGTGAACAAAGAATACTTACTTGTCAATACATATTGCCCCAATGTCGACTCTCCTGAGTTCTTTGATGTGGTGACCAATATATTGCTGGGCTATGTAGGGATCCAGACCATATGGGGGGGAGACATGAACCTCATTCTGGACACTGTCCTGGACAGAACTGGCACGGCCCCCCACGCCCTATCCAGTGCTGCACGTAGACTTCACGGCCACATGCGGACACTTAACATACGCGATGTTTGGAGGGCATTACACCCCCAGGGCCGGGAGTACACTTATTATTCGTCGGTGCACGACAGCTCGTCCAGAATAGACATGTTCTTCGTGTCCAGTGAAACCATGCGCAGGGTGGAGGGGTCCCAGATCCTCCCCCGTACTCTATTGGACCACGCTCCAGTTACTCTCTCGGTGAAGCTAAGCATGCCCGCCCCAACACTTAGCACCTGACGGTTCAAATCCGAGGCCCTCCGGGACATTGTGTTCAGAGCCGAAATTCTGGCTGACATCGAATCCTTCTTTGAGCACAACTCTCTCCAGGGCACTTGTGCGGCGATCCGGTGGGATGCCTTTAAGGTGTATATTAGGGGAATGTCCATCTCACGGGAGGCTGGGTTATTGAAAACAATTTGCGCGGCCCTCGGCCGCTCCGAAGCCACATTGAAGCAACTGGAGCAACAATGCCCCACTGGGGCTGACCCCGCCATACTGTCCCGAATTAGCGAGGAATTGCAAGCATTTAACGCACTCGCCACCCGTGAAATCCAGTCCTTTAGCCGGCCACTGGCCGCCAGGAAATACGGCGAGGGGTATAAGCCGGCAAAGACGCTGGCAGCGTTGGTGAGGGGGGAATTCGGCCGAACTCAGATCACCTCCATCAAGGACCGTTTCGACAATGTACAATGGGCCGATCAACAGATTTTGGAGGTATTCACCTAGTTCTATAGGTCTCTGTATTCCCAACCTGCCGAACACACTGAACAACACATACGAGAGTTGCTTGCCCAGATTCCCACTACAGAAATATCCCCTGCCACCCGCGACCAGTTGGATTCCCTGATCATACTTGACGAGATAGTGACGGCCATCTCAAATCTGCCCAACGGCAAGGCGCCGGGGCCTAACGGCCTCACTGCCGAGTTCTACCAAGAGCATGTGGCCATACTGGCCCCCAGACTACTCGAGGTCTGGGACGAAGCACTCCGGGTCTCCATCCTTCCTCCTTCCATGCGTGAAGCTGTCATCACGGTACTGCTCAAGTCTGGCAAACCTGAAGACGAGTGCGGATCTTATCGACCCCTTTCCCTTATGAACCTCGACACTAAAATCTTTGCAAAGATCATAGCGAACCGTTTTCTGCCTATCATGCCACACTTAGTCCACGAGGATCAGGCAGGCTTTGTCCCCGGCAGGTCCACCTCCCATAACATCAGGAGATTGTTCAATGTTTTGTCCCGTATAGATCAGGATGCCCAGGCTGTGGCGGTAACCCTGGATGCTCAGAAGGCCTTTGACATGGTTTCGTGGAGCTACATGTGGTTGGTGCTGGAGACAATGGGCGTTGGCCCCAACATGATCGGGTTTATCAAATTGCTATACGCCTCCCCTGTAGCACGTGTAAGGGCCAATTCTCTGACATCTGACCCTTTCACGCTTTTTCGGGGCACCCGACAGGGTTGCCCCTTCTCCCCGATTCTCTTCGCACTCGCAATAGAGCCAATGGCGGACTATGCGCGTGCTCGCCACGCCCGCAAGGGAATTAGACTGAAAGATGACCCCGAAATAATTTCCTTATACGCGGATGATGTGCTACTGTACATCAGAGAGCCCACAACCCACTTGGATCCCATACTGAGGGATATCACGCGCATCGGCACGTACTCTGGTTTCACGATCAATTATTCAAAGTCCGAGATCTTCCCCCTTACCAAATCTACCCACCGACCCACCACTGAATACCCCCTCCGCTGGTCCCCGAACGGCATTAGATACCTAGGTGTGCAGACATCCTTAACTAAACCTACCTTACTGACCGACAATTATGGGACAGTGGCACAGTCGGCTGAGGCCAAAATGTTGAGGTGGCGCTCTCTCCCATTGTCCATGGCGGGTCGACTCTCTCTCATCAAAATGATTCTGCTTCCTAAGCTCCTTTACACTTTCGGTAACGTTCCTATATGGCCTGGGAAGGGATACTTCACCAAACTACACACACTATGCGCGCAGTTCCTATGGCATTGCGGCGCAGTGCGCAAGAAGTGGACGGACATGGCGCTCCCATATAAGCAGGGGGGTCTCATGGCTCCAAACCTGATCCTCTACTGCACCGCGGCCCAGGTGCAGCATGCCACCGACTGGTACCCCGGCTCCCCGACACGGCTGCATGTCAAATTGGAGCGACTTGCGGCTATCGACACCAACATGATGTCCCTTATATTACATCGTCGTTACACGCCCGACTCTCCTATTGACCCTGTCGGTACGACCATTAGGGCCTGGAAGCGTCTGCTGGATCCAACTTCCGAGTCCTCCCCTTATTACAAATGGCTCCCGGTGTGGGATTTCCCCAGCCTAGAACCCACACGTGACACTGCGTTAGCCCAACACTGGGGGGCCCTGGAATATCAGGCATTGTCCGACTTTTACCCCGAAGGTAGATTTATAGACCCCCAAACATGGAAACATGGCCACACCAGATCCGCCTTAGAGACTCTCCAATACTATAGACTACGGGCAGCGTTTCGCTCTACATGGCCCTCATTCCCGGATGAGCCTCCAGATAACCCGGCAATTGCTTACATTGCCAACTCTGGCGGCGCCTGCGGCGTCGTCTCCTCACTATACAAGATCCTGCAGGAGAATGCCCCTACCCCAGTTCTCCGAGCGCGGGACGATTGGGCGGACAAACTGGGTCTAGATATATCCGATGCTGCCTGGGGTGAAATGTGTCTACACACCAAAAAGGTCTCCCTCAACTTTCGCTTCCGCGCCATGCAGTACAAACTCCTTAACAGGCTTTACTACACCCCACGTAGGACCACGAGGTTCATCCGCTCCGCGGCTGCCTTGTGCCCCCGGTGTGGTGCGGAGGAAGCTGACCATTTGCATATGTTTTGGGCCTGTAGGGAGCTGCTGGGGTTTTGGGATAGCATATTGAAAACGCTTTCCGCAATAACTGACACCGTGGTTGAGCCTGACTCACTGGCGGTTTTGTTCGGGGCCTGGAAAACCGATGGCTCCAGACGACTGGCCAAATTCCTGAATATAAGTTGCATGATCGCCAAAAAGTGTATACTCCAAGGTTGGCAATGCTCTTCTCCCCCGTCCTATGACAAATGACTCCGCTTACTCACCTGGGCACGGAATTGTGAGGAAGACTATTTGACTACGCTCCCCGCCCAATCTCGCCCCAAAAATATTTGGGGTGAATTTAACACCTACCTTAACAACCTCAGCGAGGACACCCCCGTGTCCGGTATGTCCCCTGCCCCATCGGGCTCTCACCCCACTGGATGAAGCCCCACTGTTGCTCCTCCTCAGGTATTGCCATGTTGTATATGCTGTGATTGCTGTATCGTAATTGTTGTGCTGCTCTACGATGTAACTGCTGTATAGTGTTGTTGCCTCTTGTGTGTGCCTTTGTACCTCTGCCGCCAAAAATAAAAACTTTAAAAAAAAAAAAAATATGGAGGGGGGGCCTGTCTAAGGGCATCTAAGGGGTACGGGTGCTGGGAGGATAGAGAATAAATAAAAGGGAAGGGGAGGTTGGGGGGGGTTAAGCCCCCTAATAAAAAAAAATTGATTTGTTTTTTCCACAAATAAATTTCGGCAAAAAACTCAGCCGGGGATGAATGAACATAGAACTGTATGTTTTGATTCATTCAAATTCAATCAAAACGTTAATCTCTCTGGGTCTCCCAAGTGTCAATGCAGTGCAGCTGCCCACTGCAGACCATTAGTGAGGCAGCGAGGTAGTAAGTGGTGAGTGGTGTGGACTTGGGCAAGGTAAAGCAGGGGTGCATCCTGCTTTAAGCACATTTTGCAGGTGTTGTTTATCCAGCACCCTGTACTCCAGGCTGATAGAGTAGTTGTTTCTATTTGAAATCCGGTGGGGCATCAGTGTTCAGGCCCCGCAGTCTCTCTCTGACTTTACATAATCTCGGTAGGATCAATGACAGCAGACATTAGCAAATGAAATGCCGGGGTGGACCATTCAGCCAAGTCAACAGTGTTTGGCGCAATCTCCTATGTTCATTCTACATCAGGTAAGTGTAGAAAACCTTTTTTTAATGTGTTGGTGTGCGTGACTTTTTCACCAATTTAAATGTGGGCATGCAGTTGTTCAGAGAACTACCACTGATGGACTAGGTGATCGGCTGACGACAGCATGTGACATCACTTCTGAAAAATCCTAGGGACATCCAGCCAGGGCCATCCCAGTTAAGGGCAGTGCAGTGAATGGTGCAGACCAGCCAATGACTTTCCTTTTTGCCTTTTAAGGGAGGTACAGTGAAGGGTGAAGACCAGCCATTTTGCCTCTAAAAGATGGAACAGTGAAGGGTGAAGATCAGTCATTGACCCGACTCTTTGCCTCTTAAGGGTGGAACAGTGAAGGGTGAAGACCAGCCATTGGCCAGCCGCTTTGCCTAATAACTTTTGCTTTTGCCTTCCTACCTGCTACACCTGTGAGTACCCCTAGCATGCTAATTACTGTGCTGTCTCTCCACACTGCACTACTCATACATAATGCATTCACTCCTGCTGCTCCTCCTACACACCTCGCCTACGCTTTCTCCAATCACGCTACAACTTCCTACTTTCCGATCACTATTATAAAACTCACATTTCGAAAATCTCACTACTCCATCTCTCTTGCACCTCCTACTTCCAACAACCAAAGCTGACAAGCTAACCATACCTCCCATAACACCTATCCACCTCGCCTCGCGTCCTCTGAGACTCAACTTCTTCTGCCTTACCTCATCAACTGAACATTGCACTCTGGAATGCTCAGTCTGTATGCAACAAAACCTCCCTTATCACTGACTACTTTCACACCAGCTCTCCTCCCCTAGACCTCCTCGCTATCACTGAAAACTCGATTTCGTCATCCGACACTGCCACTCTTGTGACCCTACATGACTCCAAACTATCCTTCTGTTAAGATGGCATGAGAAATCCCCAATTACACACATTAGAGGATTTGGAGCCAAATCAAATCGGACTTAGTAACGGAATTAGACAATGTACAAGGCAAAACCCATCTTTATTAGCATCAAAATAAAGCAGAGACATCACACAAGCGTAAAAGGTGTTCAAGCTCTCCGGATGATAACCATAACAGTTTATATACTCGATATTCATCATAACTGACATCATATAGTAATCTTAGTTACCAAACCATATGGGGAACAGGGAATGGATAATAGTGGTGACTACATTTACATTCTACAGGGGTTACATTTCTGATTGGGTAATGCTTGTCTGATGGCTCCTCCTGAGACCACCTCTAAATTGACAGTTTTTAAAAAGCCTCATATTAGGCACTGCGTGGGATGGTTTGAGCATGCTGAATCTTTATCTGAGAAGCAGCAAGAAAGGGATGGATCCCAAATGGAAACTCAGTGTAAATCTTGCTTTTTTAAAAACCAATATCAGCCAAGCCATTAGCGCTGACTTTTTAAATGAAGATTTAGGGCCTGATTCATGGAAGAATATGCATTGACCCCAAGGTCGTGCGCTGAAAATTACTTTGCGCATCCCTGCCACATACGATTGTCTGCGTTCTCTGTGTATTCATGGAATCGTTCCCACAAAGTAAAACCATGCTCAAGTTGTGGCCAGAATGTCCACAACATGACCCCATGCATAGCAATTCCATTCGTGTATACAGACCCCACATTTTCCCTTGTTCTTCCTCATTCTGCATGTTCCACCCCCTACTTTGAGCTCTGCATAGGCCCAACCCACTCTCTGCATGGAGCCTCTTGCAATGCGCTCGACTACACGCAGAGAAGTGCAGGACTTGTGCGTGGGCACCCGCAGTGTACAGATTTCTCCTGCAAAGTCGATTCCATATGTAGATGGGAGGCCAAATCTAACCCTTATGCCCCCCACATGACCCTAAGTATAAAAGCAGAGAAACAGATGTGCCTCACTTCTAGGCCCATCACCACAAACTTCAATGTATCACAGGTATTCTCAGCCAGCCTTTCAGACCATACCCAATAGATGACTCGGACGATATAGAATGACATTTATCGAGCAAGTCAACTGACTGCAAAGCCAGCAATCAGTAATGTCATCACTGACATCACGAAGTAGCCACATTATACATAAAGTACATATTCATCCATTCATGAAATTACAAAAACCTGCACTAGTTTATTGCATATAGGCACGAGGCACATGCTTATGACCCACGTAGGTAGAGTACAGATGCACGTACCTATAGTTGTGTTCATATCTTTCGCCAAAGCTGAAACCGCAAGATGCAAAGAGTTAATATATTTAGCTTGCACATGCTTGACTGCTATTAACAAGGATAAGCCATAGGCAATGATATAGAAGCTATAGGTCTCTGAAATGGATGGCAAAGGAGAGACAGCCTTTGAGCGCATGGAAGAGCAGACATGGTCGCTGCAGCAAGAGTTGAGCAGAAACAAGGCGCTCAGCCAAGGACAAGTGACATTACCAAAACAATGTACCACATGCAGAGAGTCAGGCTGAAATACTGATTATTACAGACGAGATGGCTTCATTTCCTGATCTCAGCACATGTGACCCAGCTGAACAGGACAATGCCCTTTCAACCAAGCTAGACGAAAAGAGCTGTTCCGATCAAACCAGGGGAAAAGAAACTACACGTGTTGCATCTGGACGATTAACTGAATGCACTCTCACAGGCTTAGGTAATCAGAGAACCGCAACATTAGGGAACACTTTGCACCTCCATGTTCATTCCCATTGCCTTAAAAAGGTACACCCAGCCAGGTAACTGTCCAGGGTCCCAGGGATGGGAGGACACACTCCGACCAATCCATATTCACCTTTCACGTGGGGATAATGTGTTGCAAGGGCCATTGGTCTCTCTGCAACCCTGTAATATTGTAGATTGATACTAGTAGGGGTGGCCTTAGGAGGGGCTCCTAGACATGGCTTTCCAAACGTAGAACTAATCTGTATATTCTCTATATGTATCCAACCCAAACTGATCAATATAATCAGCTGATAGGTTTTTTAGGATGGAACCTGATCTCGTGACGTCACACCGGGAATAAAACGGGAAGCACATTGAAGTGGGAGAATGGAACAACAAACCTACGGATGTGCCCACCTACCTGCCCTACCTGCCCAGCAGCTCGCCCTACCCAGGCCGGCACCTGCAACATGGATCAACTCGACTAAACCAACACATCGTTAGAGATGCCATGACGACCTAGCCAACGGTCACACCTGTACGACCATGCACACTGGACACTCCTACACCAACCTACACGAAGAATATACTCAGCGCTATGATGTAGGTGACGGACACATCCACGGACGTGCATCTTTATTATTTTTTCACATAGGCTTTTAAGATGCAGAAACGCAAGACGCACGATGAACTTATCTAAATGGCTTGCTTACGCTCCACATAAACCCTATAACCTAAAGCGCCTGTGCACTCAACGACTCCATTTATGCACCTGACTCAAGTAGGCCGCAAGCAAGAGCTTCCATGAACATTAAAATGAACAAGAGGCCGGTTGCTGATCCTGCAGAATGAGCTCGGCGAAAGGCAGACAGCCAAGCCACAATGTTGCAATCTCGTACGCCGCACACCAACGTCAAGGTCGCACCTGCAAATTAAACAAGGCACACAGTGGGAAAAACAATATTAATTGTGCAGAATTCGGCCTCAAACACGGTCCCGCCTCACGTGACCAAGCCACACCTGAACGGATGCCAAGGCTAGGAGAATGGAGGCGCCTGGATCTCTCGTTACGAGACACAAGCAGATACAAATAAAAGACTCAATGGACATCTGCGACAGTGGGAGTAGTCGGCCTTCCAGTCCATGAATAAGTCCTCGCATTGTCTGCACGTACCCATAGTGAAACATTGTTGCAAATGACAGGTACACCGCGAGCTGGGAACGGCGATGGTCCCAGGCTGGGAGGCTCGCGAATGCACCAATCAGAACATGGGGCTCTTATCACTGACGCCATTAACATTGACCAATCCTCAGGGGTCTTCATGTAACAATTCTCATGTATCTAATTGCAGGGACAACCCAGGTATACCACCTGACTGACCCTCAGCCACTAACACCCTTCTCTATATATATGATATACTAACCCTACCACTCAAGTAACCAATCCAGAGTGGAGATAGGTTTTTTGCTAACTTTTCGAGGTGACGCAAGTAGCGCGTCATACCAAGGTAAAAAGGGCCTGCGAGCCCCACGATTATGTGTGTGTCAGGACGGACGTGTACGCTCCTTGACCCATCCCTGCCGTTTGTATAATAAACAGCAGAACCACCTTGCTTCTTGTGTGCGTCTCATACTCATTTTTGTGATACGCGGGAGGAGTTGGGGCCTCCCTGCCCGGAGGTCCGCGGAAGGCCCAGCCGACCCCGGCAGAATTTCCCCCCGACAAGTTGGAGGCACTGCTGAGTTCTGTTTAAGGTCTGCTTTTATTTTATTTTTCCGAGTGCTCCCGCTGCGAGGAGGCCCAGCGGCGCGGCCCCCTCTGCCGCTGCCCCCTTCTGAGGACTACAGGACCATCGCGGAACTGCGAGAAGACCGGACGGCGCAATCCGGATATTGGCCTTCGGGAGCCGGTTGAGAAGTATCCCGCCCGCGGTTGGCGAGTGTCCAGACGTGGTGCAGCCGAGGGGAGGTGGCGAGCCACTTGGAGGGGTGCACGCAGTCGAGCGACCGCGCATCAAGAGAACTTGGTGAGTATACCACACCCAACAAGCAATATGAAATTGTGAGGGAGGGGGGAGGAATTAAATAAGGGAGGTGGGAGGTGTTGCACAGGTGCGCGGCGAAGGTTTGACAATTTAGTGTTGGCTATGAAATGAATGGTAGCCGAACGAGTGCGAGAGCAGTCGGCTACGCTACGCGAAAGAGGGGGGCGGAGCACGAAAACATCACGTGCGGCCGCTCGTAGACACTGATTGGCCTAGGTCGCGACTACGTGTACGGGTGTGTGTGTGTGCGGTTTCCTACGATTTGGTGATTATAGGTCAATGAGTAGATGAGGATCCCTATTGATCGAGCAAGAAACTCGATAGGTAGATGACGTTTCCCTGTAGGCGGTAGCTAGTTGGTTGCCCAATACGGAAGATAATTGGCTGGTTAAGCCCTCCTGTCGAGGGGCGTATCACACGCGAGGCGACGCAGCGTGTGCAGTCCGATTATATATTGTTGATTACCTTGTTCCAGGCGTGACAGGAAGACAGCTGTGGGGTTAACGGGGGTAGAGTGTAAGTGTATTAAGAACTGACACCAGTAGGGCTTTCATAGGATATCCCGAGCACAAGGCATCTCTCTTTCGGAGGGTGGTGGGGAAGAGAGTTGTGGTAAGGGAGTGGAAACGGAGATAAACGGTAACGAGTTGATCGGGGAAAAGGCAAAAGGGGGGACGTGGCTACGCACGGAGAGCGCAGGCCACGGCCAGGGTACAAGAGGGAGGAGGAGCAAATGAAAATAGGACGACTGTATAAGAACATCACAAGGGGTACGCAGCTGTAGGGGGCTACGTGCGCCTCGGCCGCAGGGGGCCGTAAGGGTGTTCTGTAAAGGAAGACAAGGAAGAAAAGAATATGCAAATGTAAATACTATATTTTAATAATTTTCCTTAGCGGACTATCGCAAGTCCCCAAACTCACGGGGCCAGGTAAAGGTAAAAGGTTGTGTATTGTAGGTGTTAGTAAAATAACAGTTACCAAACAGGGGAAGGATAGCAAGTGGAGCGCTGCTATGTCACACGGAGCAGGATCGGGAGGGTGGGGGAACACCCTCACTACCCCACTACAGCACATATGCAAAACACTGTCACCCCATCGAGAGAAATTGATCAAGTATAGCATTTAATGGACACAGGGGACGGACAACAAAATGACAACACCATGGCCGCCTAATGGTAGCTTCGATCAATATACCCAACATTCACTATTAAACCATCTGCATAATACATACAAGGGGAAGAAATTGACAAACCATGTGGAGATGTTTAACTTATGGCGGATGTTCCAGGGGTCCCTACCAGGACCAAATGGAATGTTCACTATGGGGGAAACACCGGAAGAAAAATAGATTAAGGAGGAAGGAGAGAGTGGGGAGAAGGAGAGTGAAGGCCCAAAGAACATGGGGAACGGACAGGAGGGAGGAGAAAAGAATAACAACCCAAAAGAAAATGAACTAAAAAAGGAACAGAGCGACGATATAACCATAGCAAAGGTAGTGAAAACAGAGGGAGGGGGGTTGTACCCTTTAAGAGAACTAGGAGAAATAGGAAGAGAACAACTAAGGGCGGCTGAGGGGTACTCGAACCCGACATACAGCCCGCCACCATATGCAGTGACAGGTGCAGGGGAGGGGAGCGGACTAGTACTAGGGGATCAGCCTATAGGAAGATACCAGAGGGGGAGGGGAGGACTGGAGAAGAGCAAACTGAGGAAATAGGACCTGACGAGTGGGTAGCTGCACAGATACTATTAAAATTACGAGGTACATTAACAGGAGAAGAGAGGAAGGTAGTGAGGAAGATGGACGAGGATAATACCAGGGAGAGCGAAATGAGGGGAGAAGAGCTGGTAAGACGAAAGGAAGAGGTTTTGGAGGAACGGCTAGCAGAGCTAAGGGACGAACAGAATGAACAAATAAAACAGCTTGAGAGGGAGGAAAGAGAGAGAGCGAGGGAAAGGAAAGAAGGTAAGAACGAGTTGGAAAGAATAAGGGAACAAAATGAGGAGCAAAGGAGAGAAGAAGAAAGGGTAAAAGCAGCAGCAGAAAGGGTATCAAGAGCAGTACTACGAGAGAGGAAAAAGGAAGAAGAAGAGAAAGAAAAAGAAATGGCAATGTGGAAGAAGAGATTACTATCAGAAACGACAAGGAAATACGAAGAAGGGAGGGTGATAGAGAGTATATTAGAAAGGGAGAGGGTGAGACGGGAAAGGAAGGAAGAGGACGAAAGGGTATTGGGAAAGATGAGTAGTGAAGTAATGGAGGAATTAAAAAGGAAAAAAGAGGAAATTGGCAGAGAGATGGAGGAGAGAAATGGAGGATAAAGAGAAGATAGGAGAGGAGTGATTGAAGAAAGGAGGTATGTATATAGAGATAAAGAAGTAGCAACAACATCAGCACAAGGGGGAGCGGGTAGTAAAGGAGAAAGGGGAGAGACAGACCTAATAGACTTAAAAACAGTAACTATCAAGGGGAGAAAGACAGAGTGGGGGCAGCCACATACAGATGACTTTTGTAGTGAGGAAGAAGAAGGAATGGAGAAGGAAGGAAGAAACAGTGACAGGGAAAGCCTAGATAAACTGTACACCACTCGGACCAATATAGACTCACCATGGATATGTATGAGAAAGGACGAACTGGAGAAAAGTGAGGAGGAAGAGCGAGGAACAGCGAACAGACAGATACATGACGCCACACCCTCACCATCCTACCCTCAGACAACCACCCCACGCTCACTACGTATAACTAAACTCGCGCCTTTCACAAACGAAATGACACCTTATGTAGGTAGGCTTAGAGACCTCCCTAGACGTAGGCAGGAAGGACGAATACACACGCCCACATTAGCTACAGGAGATGATGAAAGAAGGGGAAAAGAAAGAGAAGAAAGAGCTACGAGCAGGGGAATTACGGACAGAATAGAAGATATAAGAGTGAGGGAAGAAGAGGAGGGGTGTGGGGACTCAATTTTATGGAACCCAAGGGATATAACGAGACACAACTTAATGCCACTTCTGGAGAGGGGAGGGGTGAGACCACAATATGTCCCTTGGAAGCATGTAGACAAAGAAAATATAAAGTGCAGGCTCCCATCATTAAGTGGAGGTGCAGGTAAATGGATATATGAAATGGAAAAACACACCGCAGAACAGAAACTGGCAGTGGGGGATGTAAAGGGCCTTCTAATATCCATATTAGGGGATGCAGCGGATGACATTTGGAAAAGAGCGGGATTCACTGGGGTAACAATAACCAACACATCACACGATGGGGCACCATTCGCAAACTGCAGACATGCATTATGGCAGGCACTAAGGGTACAGTACCCAGACACATCAGACATAGGAGCAATTACCTCACGCAAGATGCGTGAGAACGAAGATCCTGTTGATTATATCCAGGAAATTCAAGAGAAGTGGCGCATGGAAACTAGAGAACAATGGGACAAAACACCAGCAATATTCTATCATATACTGGTACAAGGGCTCCCAGAAGGAGTTCAGAAACAACTGAAGAAAGTGGTGGGAATGGAAGCAAAGGCATGGCCAGAAATACAACTGACAATAGTACATCATTGTAGGACATGGCAAGGTAAAATGAAACAAAAGGAAGAGGACAGGAAAGCGGAAGAGGCTAAACTTGTACAGAAAAAACTTACTAAATATACAATGGAAGGGGCACTAATAACTACCCCTGCAACAATGACCCAAAGCCCCACACAAGTAGTGGCTGCACAAGACCCCTCCCAAATACAACCCTCCCAGACTATAACACAACAGATGCCGCAACTCCAACTTGGGAGGAGGATACTCAACGCAAGGAGCTGGGTATTATAACTATAACAGGGGAAGAGGAGGAATAATGAGAGGGAGGGGATACGGATATAACACACAACAACAGGTGGGAGGACTTAGAAATTACTACCCCACCGGTCAACCAATATACCAGGACAACTCAGGTAGCTTTCCATGGCAGAGTAGGGAACCACCAGTGTGTTGGATTTGTGGCTTGGTAGGGCACATGTCACGCACGTGTAGAGTAAGACCAGGGACACCATTATGGAACGAGCAGGGACAACTAAGGCCCACACAGGAACAGCAGGGGATACAGCAACAGCAGACGTTGCAACAGGGAAATGACCAGCAACAACTAGCAACACAACAACAGCTACAGGCATTTTCACTGCCACAACAACAGGTAGCGACAACACAACAACCCCAAGCACACCATACGCAACTGGGTAGGGTGACAGTACTACGACACAACCCTTACACAGGATACGGCCAATCGTTGTACCCTCAATAGGACAGCCCACAGACGGCCTTGGTGTGTCCCATCCTGTC
Source organism: Ambystoma mexicanum (assembly GCF_040938575.1). Classification (NCBI taxonomy): domain Eukaryota; kingdom Metazoa; phylum Chordata; class Amphibia; order Caudata; family Ambystomatidae; genus Ambystoma; species Ambystoma mexicanum. The sequence goes on along the minus strand of NC_090928.1, from coordinate 1,202,002,690 downwards.
AGTAACCCCTAATAGTGCGGAGGAACCACGCATAGAGGAAACGATAGGTGACAAAAAGTTATCATTCCTTGTTGATACCGGGGCGACCCGGTCTTGCATAAGGGAAGGTAAGTTTAAGATGTCAGGCGAAGCCATGAACACCCAAGGATTCTCTGGGGCTAGGGGGTTGGTTCCCTTTACTGATAACGTCCCCTTATCAATAGGGGATTGCGACATGTCAGTCCCACTTTTATATTCTAGGGCCTCACCAGTAAATATACTGGGAAGAGACATCATGAACAGGTTGAATATGACGATCTCCTTTACGGAAAACGGCATAATTTGCTCTACTCCAGGGATCAACATGCTCACAGCACGACAAATAATGCAAGCATACTGCGGACAGTCAGCGATTAGGGCTGAGCCAGTTGATGGTGAACTATTTCAGTACGGGACAGACATGGCATTTGCCTGGATGCCAGGGATAGAAGGAAAGATCTGGAGGAGGCCAGCAGCCTACTTGTTCAGACCAGAAACTCCAGCCAATCAACCAGAAGGAAAGGTGATTTCAGTGAACATAGAGAGCATCATAGCAACAGCTGATTACATTGCGGTGCATGCCCAAGACAGCGAAGGAAGAGCATGGAGAGCAGTAATAGCACTAGCAGAGGGATGTAGACTCACCCAGGTGTCAGACGAGGAGCTCTTCTCAGAGGAAAAGGAGGAAGGTGAAATGGTGTTTATGATGAGTGTGGAGATATGGCTAAGAGTGGCGTATAAACAAGTGGCACAAAAAATTGCAATGGCACTTGAGGCACCCGCATCCACCCCAGTTCCCTTCTTTGAGGAGGATATGACAAAGGTACCCACATCGCTATGGACTACTAGCCCCTATGACGTAGGATGTATAAAAAGTATAGGGGGTGTAAGGATAAAATTGAAAAAAGGTGCAATACTCCCCAGAGTAAAACAGTACCCACTATCAAAAGAGGCAGATGAGGGCATATATGAAACCATAACGGCCCTCATAAATAATGGCATACTGGTCCCATCAGAATCACCATGTAACACAGCTGTATACCCAGTGCGCAAGGCTAAAGGGGGGTCTTGGCGCTTCATACAGGACCTCAGGCCCTTGAACAACATAGTGGAAGCAGAGTACCCCATAGCAGCAAATCCGGCCACAATATTGTGTGGCATTCCAGCAGAAGCATCACGATTTACAGTGATCGACCTTAAAAATGCTTTTTTCTCAATACCATTGCACCCAGACTCACAAGATTTGACAAGCTTCACGTACAGAAACACAAAGTGGAAACACACCAGATTGCCACAAGGATACTGTGAGTCACCCTCAATATTCAACAGAGTAATACAGATGGATTTGGGTAACATTGAAGTAGAAAGCACAGTGTTGCAGTATGTATACGACATAATAATTTGCAGCACAAACGATAAAAGATGCAGAGAGGACTCATTAAAGATGTTGACAATATTGGCTGAAAAAGGTTACAAGGTAGACATGGAAAAGTTACAGTACTGTCAGGAACAGGTACTTTATATTGGTCAGCTCATATCCCAACATGGAAGGAAGATTGCACCACAAAGAGCACAGGCCATTTCGAAAACGCCATTGCCACAAACAGTGAGGGAACTACAGCAGTTTCTAGGTCTGTGCAACTACTGTAGAGCATGGGTATTTGATTACAGCTCATACATAGGACCCCTGCTTGAGGGGTTAAAAGAAGCTAACAAAGGGGAGAAACAGTTGGGGTGGATAATGGAAATGAAAGAGGCTTTTGATGAACTGAAAGATGCGATATCAACTGCTCCAGTATTGGCCACCCCAGATTATGAGTGACAATTTTTCATATTTTCACATTGCGACTCAGCAGTAATGAAAGCAGTGTTGGCTCAAAAAACAAGCATGGGCTACAAACCAGTAGCGTTTTACAGCTGCCACTTAGATCCTGTAATGTTGGGTCATTTCCCTTGCGAACAAGGTCTCGCCGCAGCTGCTTTTGCGGTAGAAAAAGCGTCAACAATCACCATGGGGTGCCCAACCACACTATTTGTGGAACATGCACTATTTGCAATATTGAATAAACCCAAGTCCACCCTAACCACGCAGAGGGCATCAGGTTATGAGATAATATTATCCAGAGCTGAACTATCAGTTGTTAGATGTAGCACGGTCAACCCTGCAAGGTTTTTAGCAGAAGTAATTGAGGAAGGAGATTATGCACACGATTGTAGGCAAACCACTGAAATGTACTCATGTGCTAGAAAAGTTGAAGAAAACGCACTAGAGGGAGGTGAGCTCCTGTTCATTGATGGGTCATCAACAATTGACCAAAAGGATGGGAAAAGGAGGACTGGGGCAGCGGTGGTGAAAATGATGGAGGTACCGGTGTGTGTGGCAATGAAATGTGTGCAATTACCCCAGCATTACTCTGTTCAAGAGGCAGAGCTAATTGCTCTGATCTTGGCATTGACGGAAAGCTTTAATAAACGAGTGACCATATATTCTGACAGCGCATATGTTACGTCCACTGTCCACTCAGGGCTGTCAAAATGGAGAAGAAGAGGGTTTAGAAGAGCTGACGGCACTCCAGTGCAACATGCTCTCTTACTGGCTGAACTAATTGAAGTAATAAACAACCCCCAGGAATTAGCCTTGGTCAAATGTACCGCACATACCAATGGAGAAGATCATGTCTCAAGAGGGAATGCAGCGGCAGACGCACTGAAGAGGGAAAATCGAGATCAAACCCGTGCCCCCTCACCCCAAGCGCATATATAAAAGAACAGCAAGAAGAACAAGAAGCGCACTTATCATTTGAACCAGGCCCCAGCGCACCCATGGGTGACAAATATGCTGAAACACACCCACTTCACCAACAGTGCAACTTCCATGCTACATTAGAATCAATGCTGCAATATCAGAACCTACAGACACAAAAATCCCTGTTTAAAGGCTTGCAAATTCCTATATGAATTAACATGGTCTAATTGCACAGTGTAAAGCCATGTTTCAGGAAAATTACAGCCAAAGTTCATTTCGCTCACTGAACACTGGCTGCAGAAGCCTTCAGCACATTCCTCAGCTGCCAAGACCGCACATTCAAGATAAGACTGCCACAAATGCGAATAAATCACGGCAACCCAGTGTGCTTTTTTTTTTTCTTTCCGGGAAAGAAAGACATTTTCTCAAGGACTCGCACATGCGAAGTATGCTGCGTACTTTGGTGAGATATGGAACCCCCCAGAGTCAGAGAGAGGGAGAGGGAGGGGAATGGCTAAGGAGATGTTGATAAGAGAAGGGTACACCCATCTCCCCGCCACACAGATAATGGAGCTACAAGCGGCTGCACCAATGGCAGAAAAAGAAATATGGGTAAAAAGAGGATGCACAATGTCACCAACTGACGCACTATGGCGCCAGGGTAACACTGGAAAAATTGTAGTACCACTGGCACTATTGAATACCGCCCTGAGCCAACTACACCACCCAGCCCATACAGGCAAGGAAGTAATTGCAGCACGAATTAGGGAAGACTGGTTTTGCCCCGAGTTAAATTCCCATGTGTCAAATTTCATAAGTAGCTGTCTCACAAGTCAACAGTTTACGGCCGGTCACACTCTGAAGGTGATAAAAGGTACTATACCCCGGCCAGAGGGACCCTTCCGACATCTACATATTGACTATGTTGATATGATCAACGTATGTCAAGGAAACAGGTATATGATTGTAGTAGTATGCCCATTTTCGAGGTGGATTGAAGCAGGGCCATGCTCCCACCCAGATGCATTCAGAGCAGCTAAATTCCTAGTGAGGGAGGTCTTCCCCAGGTGGGGGGTGTGCGAGGTACTGCGGTCAGACAATGGCCCGCATTTCGCAAACGAAATGTTCCAGCACATCACGTCCTTATTGAGCATCAAGCATAAATTTGCATGTGCATACCACCCGCAGGCCAACGGTGTATGCGAACGCCTGAATGGCCTACTAAAGGAGGCAATTGCAAAAATACAGCAAACAACAAAAAGGAGTTGGTTATATTGCCTTCCGTTAGCCATATTCGAACTAAGAAATAGACCGGGCTCCGACCACCACCTCACCCCGCACGAGGTGGTTACCGGATGCCAGATGCGCCTTCCTCTGACCCCAACATCAAGAGCATTCACCGACCAAGATAGTACTGCCACTGTTTTTGGTGATGAAATGTACCAATATGTGTCTTCTTTGATTACTAGTGTAGTGTTTGTGTCTCAACAGCTCGAGCGCACACGGGGCGGGTCTAACAGCGATCAACAAGAAGACGCGGATAAAAAACTGGAAAAGGAAAGACTGTGTAAAATTGCTAAAGGTGACCACGTGCTGCTCCGCAATTTCAACAGGAAGTGGAACAGCCCACGTTTCACTGGCCCCCATCTGGTAGAGGAGACATCAACGAGAGCAGTAAAGCTACAGGACAAACGTGCCTGGAATCACCTACATGACGTAAAGATCTACAAACTCCTGACCCGCCCCAGCGCCGCCGACAGGGCCATCGGAAGAACAACAACAGCGTCACCAACGGAGGAAGAGACTTTTGCCATTTCTGACGGCTTAAGTGTCCCCATACCCTGTCAACCCCCAGATCCCCCAGAGACAATTATTGGACCCACCCACCCCATGGTCACACGATCAAAGAGTAAAGAGACTTCTGCCAGCTAAGACCCAAACCCTCTGCCCCTCCGCCCATTGACCCCCTACCCACTGTAGTAACAACCGAACTTGTCAGGGACTCAGGTAGGCAGAGACAAGGACAGGCTAGGCGTAGGGGTGTTGTGGGTATTGTTTTGGGCACTGGAGGGAAGAGACAAACAAAGATGCAACCATACAAAAGGCTGCTTTGCCCCATGTGCAGGAGAAAGGGACTAAAGACTGCGTTTCCCAGCAGCCGGCGCCAAAGGACTACAACCCCCAGCATGCCCAGGGACGTTTTGGGCCAATCAGGAACCAGGAAGGGCGCGGCCGCCCCATCGCGCATGCGCAGAGCCCCGAGCACGGGGCTTGCGCTTGAGACTCCATGCCGACAAGACGTGTGGACCGGAGCTCCAGCAAAACTACACGCGAGGGGCCCAGCCCCACCCGAGCAGCAGCCCGGCCCCTCGCCCACACGAGATAAGTACTCCTCTTTGCTCAGGGCCCAAAGGGATCGAGGGGGAAGTGCAGGGGGCGAATGCTTGCCACCCCAGAGCCCCTGCACAGCTACGAAAAAGCTAAGTGTTTAGACTTCGGCGCTCAATGTGCCGGCGGCATTCTTTTGGGATACATTGACCTGTGCACGGGCGTTTAGTCTTTTGGGGTGTTTCCGCCTCTTGGAGACCATAGCATATCCGTGAGGCGAAAACACAGCACCGGAGACACCTGCCACAGTTTTGGGGCACAAATCGATCACGAGGGTCTGCAGGAAGATTGCTTGTGCATTTGAACACGTTTGCAGGGATCAGCAAGGAGATCGCTTGCGTAGCATAGTGCAATAGCACTATACAGGTCTTGAGGAGGGCATTAGAGAGTGTGTCTGTGTGAGTGAGTCTGCATGAGGTGAATGCAGACAATAACAGAGGGCATGTTCTAATGCTTGTTAATTTCTTTTAGCTTGGACCTTGAAAACAACCCTTCAGACGTACCAAGGACGTGACTGCTCTTCATGGACAGGACACAGAAGACCAGAGCTAAGTTGCATGCTAACTCCTGTACTGTTCCGATGACTTAGGGTTAGGCAGAGTTAAACTGTTCTTATGTGCAAATTGGTGCTTATGTACAAGTAGCTAGTCAGGGCGGAGAACACCAGAACAAAAGTGAGCAGCAACCAAACTTTCCCTGTAGAACTCCCCATTCCCACCCATAACCTCTACCTCTCCCTCAATCCGGTTTACCTAATTTCCCCCTACCTATCCAATCATCGAGACCCTAACCCTCCTTCCCTGCTCTGGTCCAGGAAACCCGTGTAAGCTCTGACTTGCGGGCTCCACGACCAAAGTGGGGGTGGTTGGTACCGCGTCGCTCCTGCGCCTTGGATTCTGGACTTCGTGACAGAAGCGCAAGCCCACGCAATATTCAGGTGCCCGAGCTACGTGGCCAGCCCCCATTGAAACCATGGAAGAAATAGCCAAAGCCCTGCAGGACTTACAAGGTGAACTGGCAGCGTCTAGACAGGACTACGCCACCCTGTCCGCACAGGTGCGCAGTTTAGCGGCTCAGACAGCGCCCTTACCTACCCAACCACCCTCCGGTGCAGGTACACGTAAGTCCGGAGGCAATAGTTCCGTTGGCACCTCCTGAGCGCTACGCTGGAGACCCACAAAAGTTTACCACTTTTATTACTCAGTGTCGTCTCCATTTTCTGACCAAGACTGCAGCCTTTCGGTCTGTTCAGTCCCGAACGGCGTTTGTAATTTCGTACCTCACAGGGGACGCTGCGGCATGGGCAAACCCATTAGTCCAAAAAGACCATGCCATTCTTTATGACTGGGATGAATTCCTGGCGGAATTCGAGAAAATATTTAACCGGCGAGCCGCCACCCTTTGCAAGGATCGGGAACTGTTAAGCCTCAAGCAGGGGTCTAAGGAATTAGTGACATACGTCACTCATTTCAATCGGCTGGTAGCGGAAGCCGACTGGCCCCGTGATAAGCGGATGTCCCTCTTTTACCAAGGTTTGAGGGATGACATCAAAGACCTTATTGCCCAGGTAGATCCACAGCCAAGGGGATGTTCAGAGATGATTGATCTGGCCTTACGGCTTGACCATCGAATGGCAGAAAGGCGGGGCGATAAACGAAGGGGAGATTCACGACTCGTGCCTCGGTTGGATCTGTATAGGGGATCCCGGGGGGTGGCGGCCAGATCTGAGGGGGAAGAACCGATGCAGATAGGTTCAGTTCGAGGTCCCCTCACTAAAGAGGAGAAGGAACAAAGGAGGAAGGACGGCCTCTGTATGTACTGTGGCAAGGCTGGGCACTTTGTTCGTGAATGCCCAAGCAAGCCCAAGACCCAGGGAAACGCTTCGGCTCGTCGGTAGTGGGGGTCACCCGATCATGCCTGTTGAGTAGTAGGGCCCCAATGGCAGGCATTTCGAACTATGCTACGCATGTCACCTTGACGGGTTGTTTGGAGTTCCAAACACAAAAGAAACAGGTCACTATGTTTGTGGACTCGGGAGCGACCAGCAATTTTATTGACGTCCAGTACGTGGTTACCTTAGATATCCCAGTACAGCAAAAGGCAGACCCGGAACCTGTACGTGCTGTAGACGGCACTCCTCTGAGCTCAGGGCCCATAACACATAACACTTGTTTGGTGACGTTACAATGCGGAGCTTGGCATAGGGAAAACATTGCCTTTGATATCATTGCCGCCCCGCAATTTGGGCTGATTTTGGGATTACCGTGGCTAAAAAAGCATAACCCCCAAATTCATTGGACCACAGGGTCAATCAGTCTGGACTCACCGCATTGTCTTGAACATTGCCGGCAAGAAAGTACACCTTCAGTGTGTGCTCTCAACATCTCGGTTAAGCAGGAAATGCGTCCCGAAAGTATACCCCAAGAATACGCGGATTTCATGGACGTGTTTAACAAACAAGCTGCAGAATCATTACCCCCACATCGGCCCTTTGACTGCAGAATTGATCTGGAGCCTGGGGCTACTCTACCGTGTAGTCGTGTATATGCCCTAACGGAGGCAGAAAACAATCACCTCCAAGAGTACATAGCTGCGAATTTAAAGAATGGATTTATTCGCCACTCTAATTCGCCAGTGTCCTCCCCTTTGTTCTTCGTACCGAAGAAGTCTGGAGAACTCCGGACTTGCATAGATTACCGCAGAGTGAACCAGATAACCATTAAGAACCGCTATCCGCTTCCTCTCATCCCGGTTCTTTTGGATCAAGTTAGAGACGCGACAATCTACACCAAGTTGGACCTTCGAGGCGCTTACCATCTTGTGCGGGTGCGTGAGGGAGACGAATGGGAAACCGCCTTCCGGACCAAGTTCGGATTGTACGAATATCAGGTTATGCCATTCGGTCTCTGTAACGCCCCCGCTGCCTTCCAACACTTCCTGGATGAGGTCCTTAGAGAATATTTAGACGTATGTGCGGTAGTGTACATAGATGACATCCTAATATATTCTCAAAATCTCCAGGAACATGTCCAACATGTACGCGCAGTTTTGCAAAAGCTGCGAGAATACCACCTTTATGCAAAACTGGAGAAGTGCGAGTTCCATTGTACCACGTGGAATTTCTAGGCTACTTCCTGACCCCAACCGGCGTACAAATGGACAAGAAAAAGGTGCAGGTAATCTTGGATTGGGCTCCCCCTACCAGTGTGAAAGAGATTCAGTCATTCTTGGGGTTTGCGAACTTCTACAGACGCTTCGTAAAGAACTTTTCTGCATTGGTCACTCCAATCACGAAGCTTCTCCGTAAAGGCTGCCCTTTTGAGTGGGACACATCGGCCGACCAGGGGTTTCGACAGCTCAAAAAGGGCTTCACCGACGCCCCGGTACTGAAACACCCGGATTTGTCTAGACCTTTTGTAGTGGAAACGGACGCCTCTAGCTACGCTCTAGGTGCTATACTGTCCCAGCGGGATCCTCAGACAGGCCTGCTACATCCCGTGGCCTACTTCTCAAGGAAACTACTCCCAGCTGAACAGAACTATATCATTGCCGATCGGGAATTGTTGGCAATTAAGGCAGCTCTTGGTGAGTGGCGACACTACCTGATGGGGGCACGTCATACCACCACGATCATAACGGACCATCGTAACCTCCAGTTTATAAGAACCGCCAAGACGTTGAGCCCGCGCCAATTGCGATGGGCTCAATACTTTGCCGAGTTTGATTTCATCATAACGTATAGACCCGGAGCCAACAATCGAAAGGCAGACATATTGTCACGATATCCCGAGTCAGCAGAGCGAGAGGCAGGCATTACACCACAACCTATTATTCCCCCAACACGTATCGTTGGAGCTACTTCTGATTTCTTTGAGGCCGTATTAAAAGACCTCACTTTGCAGGACGTCCATCAGTGGTGCAAACAAGATCCTCAGAATACATTCGTTGAGGGACTCCCCTACCATGGGTCAGCCTTGTACTTGCCCACTAAGCAACTACGGGAAAAGGCCTTATCTTGGTGCCACGATTCGTCATTGGCAGGACACCCGGGAAAGTCAAAAACTCAGGAGTTGGTGGCTAGACATTTCTGGTGGCCCAAGTGGCGGCACGATGTTCTGCAGTATGTGTCTCAATGCGAGGTGTGTGCTCGAAATAAAGCTAGTCACCAAAAACCTGCTGGGCTCCTTCATCCTCTACCGACCCCTTCGGTGCCATGGCATACGATCACCATGGACCTTATTGTGGATCTTCCCGAGGTTCAGGAATTCACTTCTGTATTGGTAATTGTGGATACCTTTTCGAAAATGGCTCACTTCATCCCATGTAAGGGAGTCCCGACTGCTGGTGCAATTGCCGAACTAGTTCTGCAAAACATAGTCCGCCTTCATGGCCTTCCCTATTGTGTGGTCACAGATAGGGGTCCACAGTTCACCTCTCGCTTCTGGCGTGAGTTTTGTAAGATTCTGGGAATGGAAGTCCGCTTGTCGTCCGGATACCATCCCGAGACAGATGGCCAGACAGAACGCGTGAATCAATGCCTAGAGCAGTATTTACGGTTTTTTGCCACAAGTAGGGAGACAACCTGGGTCCAGCATACTTGGTTAGCAGAATTGGCATATAATAACGCCACACATGCATCCACCAAAAAGACTCCGTTCTACTGCCTTTATGGGCGACATCCACGGATCCTCCCAGTGGCCATTCCAGTTTCAGGATTTGAATTGCCTACATTGGCTGGACAACGGTTGGGCATAGAGCAGGTTTGGAAGGAGGTGCAGGAGAATCTCACAAAGGCCAAGGACGCATATAAGCGCTATGCAGATAGGCGTCGTCGACCCAGCCCACTTTACTGTGTAGGAGATAGAGTGTGGTTATCCACTCGCAACCTTCGCATGGAAGGACCCAGGAAATTACAACCCCGATATTTGGGTCCATTCCCAATAGTTAAAATTGTGAACCCTGTTGCAGCTAAATTGACCTTACCTCCCCAAATGAAGGTACATCCCACTTTCCACACTTCCCTCCTGAAACCCGCTCCACATGGGACAATTGCTAGGAAACCACCTCCCGTTATGGTGCAAGGGGAACCTGAGTACGAGGTTCGAGCAATATTGAACTCTAAACAAGATAAAAAGGGCCAGGTGTTTTACCTCATAGACTGGGTGGGGTATGGCCCAGAGGAACGCACTTGGGAACCCTCCCAGCATGTACATGCCCCCAGGTTGCTGCGTGCTTTTCACAGGAATTATCCTAGTAAACCCGGAACAACTGCCTTCTGTGGGAGGGGGAGTACTGTCAGGGACTCAGGTAGGCAGAGACAAGGACAGGCTAGGCGTAGGGGTGTTGTGGGTATTGTTTTGGGCACTGGAGGGAAGAGACAAACAAAGATGCAACCATACAAAAGGCTGCTTTGCCCCATGTGCAGGAGAAAGGGACTAAAGACTGCGTTTCCCAGCAGCTGGCGCCAAAGGACTACAACCCCCAGCATGCCCAGGGACGTTTTGGGCCAATCAGGAACCAGGAAGGGCGCGGCCGCCCCATCGCGCATGCGCAGAGCCCCGAGCACGGGGCTTGCGCTTGAGACTCCATGCCGACAAGACGTGTGGACCGGAGCTCCAGCAAAACTACACGCGAGGGGCCCAGCCCCACCCGAGCAGCAGCCCGGCCCCTCGCCCACACGAGATAAGTACTCCTCTTTGCTCAGGGCCCAAAGGGATCGAGGGGGAAGTGCAGGGGGCGAATGCTTGCCACCCCAGAGCCCCTGCACAGCTACGAAAAAGCTAAGTGTTTAGACTTCGGCGCTCAATGTGCCGGCGGCATTCTTTTGGGATACATTGACCTGTGCACGGGCGTTTAGTCTTTTGGGGTGTTTCCGCCTCTTGGAGACCATAGCATATCCGTGAGGCGAAAACACAGCACCAGAGACACCTGCCACAGTTTTGGGGCACAAATCGATCACGAGGGTCTGCAGGAAGATTGCTTGTGCATTTGAACACGTTTGCAGGGATCAGCAAGGAGATCGCTTGCGTAGCATAGTGCAATAGCACTATACAGGTCTTGAGGAGGGCATTAGAGAGTGTGTCTGTGTGAGTGAGTCTGCATGAGGTGAATGCAGACAATAACAGAGGGCATGTTCTAATGCTTGTTAATTTCTTTTAGCTTGGACCTTGAAAACAACCCTTCAGACGTACCAAGGACGTGACTGCTCTTCATGGACAGGACACAGAAGACCAGAGCTAAGTTGCATGCTAACTCCTGTACTGTTCCGATGACTTAGGGTTAGGCAGAGTTAAACTGTTCTTATGTGCAAATTGGTGCTTATGTACAAGTAGCTAGTCAGGGCGGAGAACACCAGAACAAAAGTGAGCAGCAACCAAACTTTCCCTGTAGAACTCCCCATTCCCACCCATAACCTCTACCTCTCCCTCAATCCGGTTTACCTAATTTCCCCCTACCTATCCAATCATCGAGACCCTAACCCTCCTTCCCTGCTCTGGTCCAGGAAACCCGTGTAAGCTCTGACTTGCGGGCTCCACGACCAAAGTGGGGGTGGTTGGTACCGCGTCGCTCCTGCGCCTTGGATTCTGGAGTTTTGCACACATACACATGTAAACACTTGAATGTTCTCTTTTTCTTTTCTCTCGCACATGCAGGTACTGCGTATTATTGTACTGTTAAGAAAGTAAGCTAACTAACAAATTCACTGCCCAGGAGTAGATGGTACCCTCAGACGATAACTACCCAGAAGAATTGTCACACCAATTTGTATATGAAGTAAGAAGGCCAACGTACCTGAACAAAAGAAGGGTACGTGTCTACTACACAGCATTCCTCTTGGCCATAGAATATTCAATGCCCCACCTCCACCCATACTTGCCTGCCCTAAGAGATAGATCACTTAGAGTGGCATGGGAACAGCTCTTCGCCTGGGCATTGAATGACTATCTGATAGGGAGGGCTTAAAAATAAACAACCACTAACCCTAATAACAAGCATATTGAGAATTTTCAGGCGGGCAACTTTAACGTCGCAAGAATAAGCTGCCGGACTGCAGCAAGGTAAGAGCAAAATGCCGGTGAAATTAGCCTTTGTAATAAAATTGATAGGGATTTTGATGATCACCGGGTTCTTGGCTGCCTCTGTATGGCAGTACAGCTATGCTATGAATATTGTTGCTGTACCCAAACCTAACATACCCCCACCCCCAGCTGCAACAGGTGTTACGTCAGGTGGTATTAGTATGATCCCACACAAAGATATTAGAGTTAAACGCAGCACATACTCAGATAATAAAGGTATTGACAACTACATACAAGATTCAGCACACATCTCAAACAACATGTGGTATCAACACATGACCCACATAGGTAAGCAGACAACAGAAGACAGCTGCTACGTTTGCTCATTAATTCCATATGCCATGAGCGCTTCTCGAACTTTTGTTGCCACGGAAATAGATGAAAAAACAGCACGATGCATAATATACCTGGCACTGTTCCAAACGAAGGGAAGATTTCAAGGGACAGTGGTGCAACTGGTGTGGAAAACACGAGACACATACCCATATGAAAACAACTTCCTCAAGACTTATTTAAGTTACCACAAGAAAAGTTTACATACCGAAGCCTTCAGATACATGACGAGTGGTCCTGAAAAAGGAGAAACAAAAAAGGTAACACTACAGTACCTACCATGTGATTGGTATGCCACTGAAGTTGCTGGTAAAACGGGATGTTGGGAGAGGCCACTGGTGACGATAACAGGGAAGGTGTACTTGGACAACAAATGGGAGATAGGAGTGGTTGGCAGCAACATGATAACAAAAGAAACTATTTCAACTATCGATGGACACAACCACAGATGTTGGACGACTTGGATCAAGTACGTACCCATGCTCACATGGATAGAGAAGGATGAAGACCCAATAATAATACTGCCACTAACTGCGCCTAAGGTATGCTACCAACATAAAGGAGAGGTGGACGTAGGATATAACATCAACTGTGCAAGCGTGATGGAGTTACCTGAGGGGGGAGCAGGGACAGCAGTGATAATGGACCACTACTGGGCCTGCGGAGACAAAGCATACCACACACTGTGTGGAATGGTATATGTACAATAGTGCACGTTAATGGTATATGTACAATAGTGCACGTTAATGTACCGTCACTAGTGGTACCCCAGAAACACGTGAATATGGCCAATTTCCCCAAAATGGATGAAGGGAACGAGAGGAAGAAGAGGTCTGTGCAACCTCAGAAGGAGCCAGAGAACAAAACCAACAGCAATAATACTGTCCTGAATAGAAAGAAAAGACAAGGAGAACCTCTGACGGGAAATTACCTATGGGGTAGATCAGACACAGCACTCACCTCAATTCCGCCAGAACATAGACTGTTTAGCAGAGCAGCAATGTTTTTCTCCTCGATAATACATCCGGGATTACAGGCTTACGCAAATGCAAAATGGCTCCAGATAACTAGATGGGAACTAATGATGACCATCAACTCTACAGTGAATGGATTTAACGCCATAAAAGAGGAACTGCGCGCAGTAAGAATGGTGGCACTTCAGAACAGATATGTACTGGACCTCCTCACAGCAATGGAAGGAGGGGTTTGCGCAAAGATAGGACAATCATGCTGCACATTCATCCCTGCCAATGAGGCTGACAACGGTACACTGACAGAAGCAGTTTCACAATTGGCCCAGATGCATTCTAAAATGATGGATGAAAGTAAAGGTGTAACAAAGGATGGAAGCTGGTTTTCAATATTATGGTCATGGATGCCATCATGGCTGTCAGATGGACTGAAGATTATAGTTGGATGTACTATTTTGGCTGGAGCTACACTGATCATAATAAGATTTTGGAAAGCCCGGAAGGCACGCACCACAGATGAAATGATTGAAATGGCCGGTATGCACCCCTTGATGCCAGCAGATGGCGGCCAACACACAGGCATGATAATACAAGAGAGAGAGAAGTTGCGCAACCTGATCACCACCAACCACCTGGACCCACCATCTGTGAAGCTCGAAAACCCAAGAAACCCAAGGAGCTACATAGGGAAATGGGTATACTGCACTCCTGGAGGGACCTGTGCATACATGTATTGGTCATTTGAAGACCATGTCAACCACTATGGACATTTGGGAGGAATAACTAAAATATAGAGAGTGAGAGGAGATAAAGAAAAGGATATGTTTGTGGTCGACAAGTCGACCAGAGGGGGGACTGAAGTGGGAGAATGGAACAACAGGCTCCCGCCAATCCCCTCTCGCCCTTGGCCTAGAGGATCACGGCCTAGACACCCGCCACGAGATGAGTTTGCCCATCTACCAGACGACCAAATACCTTGGTACAGGAACCTACGGATGTGCCCACCTACCTGCCCTACCTGCCCAGCAGCTCGCCCTACCCAGGCCGGCACCTGCAACATGGATCAACTCGACTAAACCAACACATCGTTAGAGATGCCATGACGACCTAGCCAACGGTCACACCTGTACGACCATGCACACTGGACACTCCTACACCAACCTACACGAAGAATATACTCAGCGCTATGACGTAGGTGACGGACACATCCACGGACGTGCATCTTTATTATTTTTTCACATAGGCTTTTAAGATGCAGAAACGCAAGACGCACGATGAACTTATCTAAATGGCTTGCTTACGCTCCACATAAACCCTATAACCTAAAGCGCCTGTGCACTCAACGACTCCATTTATGCACCTGACTCAAGTAGGCCGCAAGCAAGAGCTTCCATGAACATAAAAATGAACAAGAGTCCGGTTGCTGATCCTGCAGAATGAGCTCGGCGAAAGGCAGACAGCCAAGCCACAATGTTGCAATCTCGTACGCCGCACACCAACGTCAAGGTCGCACCTGCAAATTAAACAAGGCACACAGTGGGAAAAACAATATTAATTGTGCAGAATTCGGCCTCAAACACGGTCCCGCCTCACGTGACCAAGCCACACCTGAACGGATGCCAAGGCTAGGAGAATGGAGGCGCCTGGATCTATCGTTACGCGACACAAGCAGATACAAATAAAAGACTCAATGGACATCTGCGACAGTGGGAGTAGTCGGCCTTCCAGTCCATGAATAAGTCCTCGCATTGTCTGCACGTACCCATAGTGAAACATTGTTGCAAATGACAGGTACACCGCGAGCTGGGAACGGTGATGGTCCCAGGCTGGGAGGCTCGCGAATGCACCAATCAGAACATGGGGCTCTTATCACTGACGCCATTAACATTGACCAATCCTCAGGGGTCTTCATGTAACAATTCTCATGTATCTAATTGCAGGGACAACCCAGGTATACCACCTGACTGACCCTCAGCCACTACCACCCTTCTCTATATGTATGATATACTAACCCTACCACTCAAGTAACCAATCCAGAGTGGAGATAGGTTTTTTGCTAACTTTTCGAGGTGACGCAAGTAGCGCGTCATACCAAGGTAAAAAGGGCCTGCGAGCCCCACGATTATGTGTGTGTCAGGACAGACGCGTACGCTCCTTGACCCATCCCTGCGTTTGTATAATAAACAGCAGAACCACCTTGCTTCTTGTGTGCATCTCATACTCATTTTTATGATACGCGGGAGGAGTTGGGGCCTCCCTGCCCGGAGGTCCGCGGACGGCCCAGCCGACCCCGGCAGAATTTCCCCCCGACAACATGTTTAGAAAACGAGAGCTTCTGAGAATATTTGATTTTCAGGTGTAATCCCTGTCCTTTGGTTTGCTAATAAAAGACTTTTGCCACATGACATCATTGTGACAGGGAGTGTTTGGATGGCCCAAGTGTTCTCTGATAATAATTGAGGTGACTGCTAGAGAGTCCCACTCACTTTTACAAAGTGGTAGCAGAGGACTGTTAGCTAGGATGTTTGGGAAAAAAAAAACATCTCGTCCCGCCCCATGCCTGAGGGGCTGTGCGGTGACCCACGGAAATCGATCCCTACAATCACATGTGTGTAAAGAGGAGGTCGACAGGAGCCGCCTTTCAAGAGAAATTCCTGCATGCTATCATGGGACACCTACAGACTGGACAGCAGAGTGGCAGGTTCTGGGAGAGTCAGTGGGCCTCATTACAAGTGTTGCGGTAAGGCAACAACGGTGCCTGTAGTGCTACTGGCGCCGTTGTTGCCCTGCCTCAACATTACGAGAATGCTCGCGGGGGGCGCTCTGCACGCCTGGTCAGACCAGGCGTGCAGAGCGGCACCCGCGAGCAGACCAGAATCGTAGCAACAGTACCGTTATGAACAGTACCGCTGCTACCATCCTCCCCATTCCGATTGAGCCCTATCGGGGCTCAAATGGGAATGGGGACGTACTGGCTCCGGGTCCCACGAAAGGGAATTACCGGGGCCTGCAAGGTCGGAATGGCTCGGTAAGTCCCCTTATATAGAGACGAGCTGGCGCTATGTTTGAATAGGTCTAACATTTTATCAATGTTTGCACAAATTCCAAATTTGAGACAGCTTTCTACCAAAGATATTGATTGAGTACAATTTGTTGAGCACATGAAGCCCGACGTGGTTATTTTGCATATTGGTTCATACTTAGTTTATTGCTCATCTTAAAAGAAACTCCCTATTTGAGGCAGCTTGGATTTAAAGCAAGGATCTTAATCCACAATCTCTGGCCTTCTTGCCTAGTAAAATATTAGGAGAATTTGTTGTGTCAGTGAATAGAGATGGCCAGGGTGTTAGAGAGGTTTCAGTTACTCAAGGAGCAGGGCAAGTCATGCTTACTGGGCTTGGCTTGCTGCCTCACTTAATAGGGTAAGTAACTTAGAAACACATAACATGTCTTTAGTGCCTTAGATTGGTCGTTGGTGCTTTCATGGAATACGAGAGGAAATATGCCCCTGTGAACTAATTTGGAGGTGATGGGAATAATTAGATTACATGAAATATTAATGTTACAATGTGGTTTACATAACTTCCTGTTCTGGATGGCTATGTGGTGTTTGTTCGAGATGCTCATTCTGGCCTTAAAGGGTGTCCTTTCGAGGGATATTGATAGCTATTTATATTAGCCAGGGACTTGGAGCTATGGTTTTGTATAAAATCCCTTATTGGCTGTTAGTGGTGGAGATCCAGTTGGGTAAGGAATCTTCTCTCTTGTCATTATTACTGGTGAACTTTTATTGGCATATGGAAGTTGGAAATTTGGAATATTTTTTGTAAACATTTGTTGCATACACTACAGATTGGAGATCCGAGCATGACAAGGGGGCGGTTCGGTCAGCTGGTGATCTAAATTCCACGTGTAGACAACATGAAGGGTGGGGTGATGACTGCAATGCCACCCTTCTTCCGGTTGGTCCCACAAAGAAAGGTAAGAATGGAAGGAACTGGCCCACTGGTTTAACTGCATTGGGATTATTCTGGTTGAATGCACGCATTCTTAGCGATTGTCCCAGTCAGCCTGCCTGGTATAGGGGGATAGTGAATCCAGTAAGACTGTGTGTTTGCTGATTAGCCATTGTTTGAAAGATGCATAAGTCTTTGGATTAGACGTAATGATTGGAAGGTTAGCTTTCGGTTGGCCAACACTTAGGCTGAAGCCATGAGGTCTTTGATGAATGTGAATAAGACGAACTTTGCTTCTGGATTGAAGGAGCAATGTGAGAGTTAACTACATGATGTTGGGAAGAATATTTTTGATTGACGTGATTTTGCAGGATTGGTGTGAGACCCTGGACACGTTTGACAGTTTTTGCTCATTATTAATTTATTTATAGCACAAGCATACAAATTCATGCTGGTCGCCCCTTTTTGATTATTGCAGCCATTTGCTATAACCTGGAGGACGTTCTAAGATTTAGATGGAATTTATATCATACTAAGGAAGTCATATTAAGGCATAGACTTATCACAGATGGAGATGTGTCTTGCCGATTTTGAGCGGACAAAGCTGAGCTGGAAACACAGAAACATTTGGTAATTGACTGTAAAGCACTTTCTTCCAGTAGGTCACTATGTGTTGGGAAACTGATTACAGCTGATGGTGATGCACTGTGGTTGAAATGTTTAAGTGGATATCCCTCATTGGTGGGAATTGCAGTTACAGGTTACTTGAACTGTTTACATTCCATGGTGTGGTTGTCTAATCTCTTTCATTATTGTGTTATTCTAACGGAGGGCATTTGATAATTACTAATGTCATGGGATGGAATAACCTGGATGTGATGTATTAGGTTTTGTAGATTATCGTGGTGTAAGCATGGTTTTTCATTTTTTTGTATTTAAATGTATTTTGATATTTTTTGTATCAGGTATTATGGATTTCAAGATGTGTGTAATTGTAAAGGTTTTCTTTTGAGAACCATGCACACTAAAAAAAAACAAGACATGATAAATGCAAGTGACACACTTTTCCTAAGAAAGGCAACCGTGCCTGTAAATGTAAAATGCAAAGAAAAACTACAAATGACAAAACTCATGGCTTTGTCATTGATTAATATTTTTCAGGGAAATAATTTCAGTTCCTAGGTCTGTGCTGGGGCAACAACTCAGCCCTGTATGTAAGCAGGTGTGTCTGGGGACTACAGTTACACTGAATCGCAATTCGCTATAAGATCCACCTAGTGCAGGCAAGTAAGTGCAGGACTCTGCAGGGCACTGCTGCACCAGACAGCACCTCTATGCTTTTCTGAGAAGCAGCAGGACCTTTCCCACTCAATGAGCTCCCCTGAGAAGGGATGAAACGAGCTCTGTGAGGGATATATGGGCCTCACTAATGGCCCCTGGAGTTATAACATCTTAGAAGCTAGAGGTCCTTGTTCATCCAGCTCAGTGCCAGAGGTCTGATGCTTTGGGCATTTAGGCCAAGACATGAGAGAACTGAGTGCATGCATGCACATAACTGTGCCCTTGGGTGTGTGTACATGTCAACGAGTCCAGTCTGAGGGGGTGCAGAGTAGATCTGTGTGGAGAAGTGCAGTAGGGCGTCGAGGGAGGATGCCGGCAGTAAAACTTGCACAGCACTGACATGTATTCTTCCAGTGATATTGGTGCATTGTGGGCAAAGCCACCATTGGTGTTCTTCTGTGGGAATATTGGCATATGTTAATGCAGACAGGCATGGGCATGTCTTTTTACGGTGCATTACTGGTGTAGGCAACGCTAACCTGAGGGTGCAATTGCTTGCATATGGGGACGCAGTCGGCATGGACACTTGTTCCTACCGTGGCATTATTGCATTATGGGTAAAGCCACCCTGAGTGCTCTTACCTGTGGATACTGATATACATTGATACAGTGAACACAGGCATACTTTGTACAGTGTCAGGATGTAAATGTCTTCTTATACTGGCACATATGTTATGGGTGAGGTTATCATACAAGTGCTAATGTGTACTGTTGCTGATCTGCCATCTATTGTATGTTGTTAGGGGATACCCTAAAAACCAATGGCAAAAAAGTATACTTTTTAGCCAATTTTTGACACTAATGTTGCCTTATAATGCTCCACTTAACCAATTAATTTAAAATAAAGTTTCTCGGGGGTACCCCCAGCACCCCTGAACCTCCTTAGTTGGCTAGATCTCGCTGGTTATGTTTGGTCCCTCGCGCACTGATGCCCTACTGCAGAGTGGTTGCTGGCTACTGCTTTCTCACACTGTTTGCTAATAGCCCAGAAGTAAGCATCCGTCCTATTGGGAATGCAGATGTCATCATGAAGGTGCTGCTTCCAGTGGCTTGCAGATATGCAGTCTGTATAGTTGCACACCCTTTAATAAAACATATCTGGGAAAATATAGCAATCTATTGATGATGGATTTGGGTGCAGAGGAGGTAACACAACCCTGACATGGAGTTGGGACAATTGTGAGAAAAACCAAGATGGTGTCCGAAGTTTCTCCGACACTCCCGTCCAAAGGTATGCAGGTGACAGGAATGTCCGACACTCTTCAGGCACCATCTTGGTTTTCTTCCAGTGGGTTGCACGCCCACCAGAATGGAGTCTCCACGCCCACAATTGGCTTACGTTGAACCTTTGATCTTAGAGACGCACACATAGTGGTGTCACCTTGAACTCAGTAAAGTGATACAAAGGCCAATCATGTTGCTGCATTCTTAGAGAGGTGCACATCACTGTTCTTTTTAGTTTGGGCTGTTAGGTAGTCGAGCCACTATTGCAGATAGGGAGCAATGGGGTAGGAGGAGGGACACAAAGCTAGACAGTGTTGCATATTTGCCCATCCATTGAATGCCCATGGCCATGCTCATCTCCTGCCCTTCCCCATCCAAAACATTTCCTCACAGGAACTCTTTGAGCCCATTTTAATCAAGCCTTACCATGAAACTTTGTGCTCTAAGTGCCTGCAGGTGTTTTTTCAAAGCAGTCTTCTGAGGGTTAATGACTTATTTGGCGCTGTAAACATGCTAGAGGTGTAATACAAATGTCTTCATCAGGTCTGCCTTCAGCCACGCGATTTAAAAGCGCTATGCATGTCCTTCACCGAAGTCCTGTTAAAAACAAGTATTGACAAAGCCAACGTTTTTGGCTTGTGCATACGTTTTAAGCTTTTGCCAGGCTCTGTTATTAGACGGCCAGGTCATCGCACCATTTTGCACCTGCTACCATCAATGGGCAGCTAAATACCACCTCGGCAGCTCCTGGCAAGCGACTCTCCTGTGCCTGCACACAAGACAAACGGTTGGCCTTTCCAATGCTTGTTTATTCCTCTGTTCCGTGTTCAAAGTTCATTTATAACATGGAATTATTTTCTGTTAATGACTCGTTGATCGCCTTCAGGAAAGGGGTAATAAAAGTACCTGCAGTAAGTAATAATTGCCACCAGAAGTAAATAACTACTCTTTCCGGAAGCAAGAAATACCGAAGGAAACAGACTAAATACACAGAGTGAAGCCAGAAACAACCTCAATGCCATGACAATGTCTGTCCTGGGAGGACAGCTCAGAGGCAATGCACTCGGATTGGAAACAAGATGACTGGAACAACAGAGGTTCGATCCCGGGTCCTCGCTTAGGTATTAAGGGTGTTATAAATAACCAATCACAAGCACAATCACAATGACATCCGGCACCACCAGGGTTTATAGAATAGAAACCATTACAGAAATGTGGATGACCAAAAAAGATGGTGGTTAAGACCAAAATAAGACCAGCTCAGGCTGGGTCATATCATCAGTCATACATTGGACTACACATATTTCAAGTAAGTATGGCACAACACAACAACCCCTCTTCTTACATAACCGCAAAGTAGACGAGCCTAAAAGGGAATAGCAGCTGCTTCCAGACTTCAATACAGCACTAGAGAGATTGCCCCAGACACTCCAACACACTTAGGAAAAAGGAGCACTCTTGATAAGAGAAACTTGGAGTAAATGGGAGTAAATGGGTCAGGGGTAGATAGTAAGAAACTAAACGGCCAGGTGCAACAATGTTCACAAAAGAACGAGCGACTTGTGGCGGCCGGTGCATAATGGCGGCGGGGCACAGTCTACCCATAATGCACTGGTCATTGCCCATTCTGTCATGAAAGAATGCTCCTGAAAACAGGAAGACATGTTCTGCATCCCCCCACGCGGGATGTCTTCCCAAGCGCAGGCCTGCAAGGCGTCTGTCTGTTCCTGCAGCCAGAAGTCGCGCCCCACAGAAACCCACGAGGGCCTTTACTTGTGACGCAGCTTTCATATCTTTTTATGGGTTCGGGTCTCAGGGAGAGATGAGCCAAACAACCTCCCTCAATGTTTCCTGCATCCGCGCATGGCGTGGAAGGGGATTGCCGCGGTGGTGCGAGGCGCAGGACGGGTCTTCCCCCATCGACAGGTACATGAGTGCGCGGGGTGTGTGAAAGTGCGCCTGTGTGACCGTGGGCACATACACACGTATATGCACGTTTGCGTGTGTGTTCGTGTCAATTCCTGGAGAGCATCCCTGAATGCCAGGGGCCGTCATGCAGAGTGGCTCAGGCGTTCAGAATGCCACATTAATGATGATGCAAGGGCAGGTTAACAAACGGGACAGCTGCCATGGGCCGGCACGTTTAAACACAGGAACACAGACTGCATTTAAAAACGGACTCATTTAAAATGACACGTTACCATGGTTAGACCGGTGGCAAGCCATGCGTGCATGGACTATGGTTTTGATACAGGGGCAGTGCAAACACAGATGTGATATTCAGTAAAAACCTGGCACCAGCAGCTGTCAGATTTGCCCTTCTGGATTTAGGATCCTGGGGATTTTACTCCTGGCCTCAGGGATGGAGGCTCTCCTCTGCTATTTCCCCCATAGCTGAAAAGGCCTGAGATACCTTCAGACATGCTATCTCCATCTGGGTGTCTGCCACTAGGTCCCCCAGCAGGTGGCCCCTGTGTTGCCCACAGTCTCTGTCATCATTTAATCCATTTCTTTACTCATGTGAAGCAGGGCTTTGAGTCCAGAACAATTCACCAGGTAATCACAGACTATATAACTTTCTACTGCTTTATAAATTAAGCCTTATGGGGGATTGGTGTCTTTCAAGTTACCCATGATCCAATGGGGGAGTCTCCCGTGTGAAGGGTAGTCTTTCTTTTGAAGCACTTCATGTGGTATCTTGCTTCTGGTGTAGTCGCCGGATGGAAGATGCTGGCTATCCTGGTCGCTCAAGATGGTGGAAGTGATCCTCACTGTCCTGGAGCACCCAGTCTGCATTTGCATAACCTATTCCATGCCTGCCAAGAACTGAGTGCCCGATTTATAGTATTTATAGTATAAGTGCAAAGACCCCGCAAAGTACTGCGTGTAAAATAACTTTGTGCG
The DNA here is from genome assembly GCF_040938575.1 of Ambystoma mexicanum. Taxonomy (NCBI): domain Eukaryota; kingdom Metazoa; phylum Chordata; class Amphibia; order Caudata; family Ambystomatidae; genus Ambystoma; species Ambystoma mexicanum. The sequence goes on along the minus strand of NC_090928.1, from coordinate 1,201,979,730 downwards.
CAACTGTACACAAAAGTCTCTTTGCGCGTTCCACGTATTCATTAAATTCAAACCGCAAAGGAACCTGACGCGCAAAGGAAACCGAGTTGCGCCAGGAACGGCCACGTTCCCCCACACAAACAAAAACCCTTGCCAAAGACCAACTTTTCACCTACCTTCGCGTCCACCTTTGTCCCACCATCCAGCACCCCGGTGAAACTGCACATGGTCCCCGTTAAATTAAGGCTGCACCTCGGCAAAACTATGCACAGATCTCTGCAAGTAATGGCTGCACCCCTGCAAAACTGCACTCGGTCCCCTGTAAGTAACAGCTGCAACCCTGTGAAACTTTGTGTGTTAGCACATAAATCATGGCTGCACCACGGCAAAACTGCATGCGTCTCACCGCCCCCCCCTCCCCCGAAGGCACCCAAACTGCTGGCATATACCGCTAAGACATTGCAGCCCCATCAAGTCCTGACACCACTGACCACTGACAAGCCCCCCTCACCTTCGCCACAACCCCAGGCAGCCCCTCAAGTCCTGACACCACCCACCAACCCCCCTCATCTCCGCCCCTACCCCAGGTAGCACCCTCAACTCCTGACACCACCCACCAGCTCCCCTCATCTTCGGCAGTACCTGGGGCAGCCCCCTCAAGTCCTGACACCACCCACCAGCCCCCGTCACCTCCACCACTACCCCAGGCAGCAACCTGAAGCCCTGAACCACCCACCAGCCCCCTCACCTCTGCCCCTATCCCAGGCAGTACCCTCAATTCCTGACAACACTCACTAGCCCACCTCACCTCCCCCACTACCCATGACACCAAACACCAACCCCACCTCTTCCACTACCCCAGGCAGCACCCTCAAGTCCTGACACTAATCACAAGCCCCCCTCACCTCTGCCAGTACCCCAGGCAGCACCCTCAAGTCCTGGCACCAACCACCAGCCCCCTTCACCTTTGCCACTACCCCAGGCAGCACCCTCAAGTGCTGACACCACCCACCAGCCCTGCTCACCTCTGCCACTAACCCAGGCAGCCCGCTCATGTCCTGACACCGCCCACCAGCCCCCCTCACCTCTACCACCACCCTAGGCAGCACCCTGAAGTCCTGACACCACCGACCAGCCCGGTCACTTCCGCCACTACCCCAGGCAGCACCCTCAAGTGTTGGCACCACCCACCAGCCCTACTCACCTCTGCCACTACCCCGGGCAGCCCACTCAAGTCCTGACACTAACCACAAGCCCCCTTCACCTCTGCCAGTACCCCAGGCAGCACCCTCAAGTCCTGGCACCACCCAACAGCCCTGCTAACCTCTTACACTACCCCAGGCAGCCTGCTCAAGTCCTGACACTACCCACCAGCCCCCCTCACCTCTACCACCACCCTAAGCAGCACCCTGAAGTCCTGAACCACCCACCAGCCCCCTCAACTCCGCCACTACCCCAGGCAGCACCCTGAAGTCCTGAACCACCCACATGCCTCCCTCACCTCTGCCCCTACCCCAGGCAGTACCCTCAATTTGTGACAACACCCACCAGCCACCTCACCTCCCCCACTACCCCTGACACCAAACACCACTCCCCACCTCTGCCACTACCCCAGCCAGCACCCTCAAGTCCTGACACCAACCACAAGCCACCCTCACCTCTGCCAGTACCTGAGGCAGCACCCTCAAGTCCTGGCACCAGTCCCCTTCACCTCTGCCACTACCCCAGGCAGCACCCTCAAGTGCTGACGCCACCCACTAGCCCTGATTACCTCTGCCACTACCCCAGGGAGCCCCCTCAAGTCCTGACACCACCGACCAGCCCCGTCACTTCCACCACTACCCCAGGAAGCAGCCTGACAGTAAACCCCCCCTTCACACACCCTCCTGACCTCTGCCACCCAACTAGTCCAATGTAGAGCTGCAACTTAACTCAACCTCTCTGGTCTGCTTCCACCATGAAGTAGACATTCCACATGTTCTCCACCAACACGATCAACTGGTAGCTCTGTCCTTGAATCCAGGACTGGAGCATCTCCTGTCACTCCTTGGTAGAGCCGAATCTGCAGCACCTTAACTGGACAGCACACGGTTGCACCACCTACACTATAGCCACCCCAAGCGCATATTGCCCATGTGCCATTGCAATGGCCTCAAAGCACAGCACGTGAATGCCTGTGGAGAACAGAAGTACACAGAATTATAGATTGTGCATATCCACGAAGAATGACTGGGTGCATAGCAGCCAGTGCAAAAGTAGCCAGAGTGGTAAGGGTGGCAAAGTCCCTGTCAGGTTAAAACCTTATACTAAAATGACGGATTGAAATGCTTTACTCCGTTATGGCAGTCACCATGCCAAGCAATTAAAGGATGATTTACCCTTTGGGAAATGTCTCAGGTTACAAAGGAATAGCAGTACCAAAGAATCCTTTGAAGTAGCAGCTGACAATTTATCATCCAACTTCAAGGCTCGTGGCTATCCTCCCAAATTGGTAAAACGATCAGCTAAACGAGCCTACAATAATAATCAGAAGGCTCTTTTAGAGCACCGACAAAAGGAAGAAAGATGACTGTATGGTATTTGTGAGTCAATTTACAAATCAGTCATACCAGAACAAACAGATTATACAGAGAAGATGGAAACATTCTTCAGCAAAACTGCCTCCAGACCTATTGTAGCCTTCAAACAAAGTCTGACCATTGGGAGTGTGATTATTAGAAATGACATCACGCAAAACATACCACATGTGAACAAACATACCACACTTTGGGGGATGACCCTGATGGTTGCACATTATCCTTGTGGTTCTTGTGTAATGTGTCCCTTTACCTGTAAATCATTCATTGTGGACATTGGATTGAATAAACCTTGGAGTATTCAGGAACACACTAATTGTATTACTGAACATGTCATCTATATGATTACTTGTCCTTGTGATTTACACTATATAGGGAAAACAAATTGGAAATGTAAAAGCGGACTCATTGAACACCAGAGTTGCTTAAAAAATAGGATTGAACAAGCGCCGCTAGTTAAACACTTCATTAACACATCTCATACCTATTTGGACATACAGTGGGTGATTCTGAAAAAGGTTAGGGGTAACAATTTACAGGAGGTAAATCGTAAACTGTTAAATTTGGAACATAATTTGATTTTTCGCACCAAAAGTCACCTTTTGGGGCTTAATGAAAATGTTGAATGGCAACATGTGACTTTATACATTCTATGTGCAACCTTGGGTAGATGAGTCTGTGTTATTTTATATCCTCTCCCTATGTTCCATTATGGGTTTGGATTTGTAATTTGGAGGTCTATGGATGAGGTACCCCTTGCATTAATGATACTTCTGCTTTGGAGATGTTAATACTGCCAATCTTGTGAGTTGATGTTCATGTATTTACTTTGTTGATTTGTGAGGTAGCTTTGACCAGTTAACTAGCCTTTAGGGTTATGAACGTTCATGTTAACTGTAAGCTCATTAACCGCTGATCCAAATTTGACTATCTTACCCTATGTGTGTTATTCCAGTAGGATTAGACATGTGGGTAGTGGAGGTACTGTCGCTGCACATGGTATGGGCCTGAAATGGCATTTGTTTATTTTTACCTTGGATGTGTGGCTATCACTGATGTGCTGGTTGCATTTTTTTGCCTAGTACATGATATTGGAGAGTTCAGTCCTGCCCCCAATTGAGGGGTTTCTCTCATTTCCATCGGCATTCATTGCCATGGTGCATGCTTGTGATGACGTCAACGCGCACGCACGCACTGTGTTTTTTGAAATTGAAGCGTTTTTCACCTGGAAACATTTGGCCCTTGATTAAATTGAGCTGGTTGCTAGTGCTCTGGCAGTCCTTGTACAGGCATGCCATTTGGTGCTTGTGGTTCCTAAGCATGATTATTCTTGGTGCATGGATAGAGAAAACCTTCTGTTGGTGTTTTGCACTGAGCTTTGTTGACCCTTGGTGGAACCAGTGAAAGGGTGAGGGCGATACCAGAGGAGTCTACCACAATCTATTTGTCTTGGTGAATGTCAGGATATCCATAGAGGTAATTACCTGGCACTATGTCATTTGAAAGTATATCTTTTAAAAACATATTGATGCAAGATGCCTCTCACCTGTTGTTTGGGATTGGTTTAATCTTGAGCACGAGCCAGGATTGGATTAGTTATGCACTTCATCATGGCATGAGATGGGGTCTACTTATTCCCTCTGGGTCTATATATAGCCCCCTTGTTAATGTGTTCCTTCTGTACCCTTCTTTTTTCAGATTCTGTGGGTGGACCATGTTGGAGAATCTAAGGTCCCTTCATTGTATGTTACGTCTGAGAGCTGGCACAGGATACCTAGTAGGTAAAAGTTAATTTGATTTGGACGTGAGAATGGCCGATTCTTTGATCATATGCTTCAGCGGATAGACTAATGAAATGTGTCCTGTATGTATTTTTTTGGGTTGCAGAGTATCGTGGTGCCGTGAGTGTACCATGGATTACTCACCAGGTATTGACTAATTTGGAGTCTTATATATGGTATGCTCTAGATTTAAGGTGAATTTTTGTGAAGAACCTTCACTAAAACAGTGTCTCTCTGGTTTACATTTTTAGCTAAGAAAGTATGCAGCAATTCCATAGAACATTAAGGAATATACCAACATTCTTTATTGCTGAGCCCCTGAGGAATATCCTGTATTAGGTTACATCATAAGGACAGAAACATGTTGGGCTATGTTTTGAACACAGATTGATACAAATTAGTTTGATTTAAACTGTGTATGATGTCCAAAGAATAACTGTCTTGATTATTTTTCTTGAGCAAGAGATTAATGTTATTTACTTTTTGTACATAAGTGCCTGTGATCTTATGATTTTACTATAAATGTGTTTTTTTATGAACTTATGAAAGGACATTTTGTAATACCACAGTGTGTATCTATCCATTGTTGAAATATGTTGGATCTTTTCTCAGAGTTTTTTCCTGTTGGTCCAGAAACTAGAGACATGACCTTCCTTTTCCATACTTTAATAGTTTCCATGTCTCAGGCAGTGGGAAGTTGTTGCTATAACCCCCAAAGTCTTGGGCACACTGTTTATATATTGTTAACGACAAAAGCATGACAGGCCTGTGCATGGGTGATGGGAAGCCAGTGAGAGAGTGTGTGACTCATTGTGACAGGAAATGTATGCCGCCAGACTGAAACAGCAATCATGGGGCTCATCTCTATTCCAGTGGCAGAGGTGGTGCATGACATGAGAGCAGGCCGTGTGTGACTGCAGATGTGGGTGGGTGGGTGACGCTGACATGGGAGTGACACAGCATTCAATTGGCAAATGCACGAGTATGTGTCCAGGCCACCCATCCACAGTGAGCCCACTTCCCACCGCAGCACCTCCGATGCCAAATACACACAACAGTGAATAAAATGTGGTCACATACACAATCCCGAGTCTGTGCCAAGGGAACACTTGAACAACAGTGGCCCTAAAATAAAAACAATGCAAAAGAAAAAAACACCTGCAGTAGCAAATGTGCAGAGACAATACAGATGGCACCAGATACATCACACAATGCAAACAAGTGGAGCATGTGGCAATCCATCCCCAATGAGAGACTACAAAAACCATCATAAGACATCTACACATCACCACAACCATATACCTATGTGTACCATCACACACACTGCTGAAGCCTTCATGCCAACAACACCAACACACTGACGCCAAACACGCGCTGCCCTGCACACAGAGTGGAATATGAAAATCATCCAGTGCACTCTCAAGCTGTCTGATGGCCACACCCCCACATGTCAGGCACATGTGAACCCCTCCCCCAGCAATTATCACAGCATCAACACAGTGAGGCCACAATACACATGACTGACAATGAACAGATACACTTGAATAACATCTAAAAATCAAATGCATAGACAGAGAAAAAGACTGCACGAAGTGTGGAATGAACGGAGGTAAACATTGTATTAAAGGTGTACTATATACATAAACAAAATAGAAGGAATGTCATAAAGGTCCGGCGAATACAAATATAAAAATAGTCATAAATGAAACCTAATCCTAAAAAACTATTTACACAGGCAGCAGGATAGTCCTCTCCAATTTCAGACAGTGCTATGACCAGGGCTGAGTTGCAAGCAACATCCTCTTCCCTCCGGCAGGCCTCTGTTGTTTCCCGGAGGGCTTGTAGAGTGCCACCATCTGCTGCTCCGCCTCCTATGCAGACCTGCAAGTTGCCGCTAGGATGGCAGCCCGCCTCCGTGCTTGCTGCAGTACCACCTCAATCCTGGCCACCACCCCTTGCCTGCTGCCTCTGGTACCTCTGAAACATGGATGACAAAGGATGCATGACCCCCCTATGGACCTCCTGCCTCATTGGTGCCACATGCCTCCTCGGACGGTGTCTCCAGTGATGTTCTGCCTCATGGTTGCCACCGGCTGTTGCAAGCTGTGTAGGTACATCCAGCACACAGCACCTGCACTGCCCTGAGGTGCCTGCTGACCATCCACTGCCTGTGTCTGTGCCCGTGCCTTGGTAGGCACTGTCACAACCTCATCTGATGTTGAAGGGACTCCCACCTCGGGCAGGGACGTTAGCTCAACCAGACAGGGCAGCAGTGGTGGGACTGGTACATAGGGGGCCATGCTGTAATGTGGCCCGAAAGGGACCCTGGATGATGACTAATGCACAAAGGAGGAAGCGGAAACGGGTTCACTACAGAGAACAGCCTACAGAGCTCACCCGAGAACAGAACTGTTGCCAGCAAGGCCATGAGTTTGCTCACCTCATTATGATGAAATACAAGTTGACTACGAGTAACCTGTTTGTCATCATGTATGACTGTGGTCTGCCTTGTGAGACCAGCTCACAGAGGCAGCCCATGATCCCACGTGGACCCAGGGACATGATTGTCGTGTACATCACTGAAAGTACCCGCCCCCTCGCCTCCGACCTATTGGATGAACAACAAAAAGACACTGTTTATGATACCAGGTATCATTCCAATACGGCATCGAGTGAATGAGAGACGTTATGCACTCAGACAACCGTACTGAATGCACCCCCAAACTGAAGTGGGAGCAGGAGATTTGCAGACACCACTGAATATCGAAGAGTTGTAAAGAAACCTGATAGGTTCAAGGTGACAACAAAAGGAGAGGATACAGTGACGCACTGAAAGATGTAAGAATACTTCAAGAATGAAGATGTAACTGAAGAAGAAAAGTAGCATACATACAAGTGAGAAGAATTTATATATACAAAGAAAATAAGTAATCAGATGAGTAGTAAATGTATATACGCAGAAACACAAGGTAGATGAGTCATATAGAAGCTTGCTGCTGTAGAAAATATAACTTGAGTAAAGCAGGCTTGTTGAAAAGATGGACGCCGGCTCTGAATAATGGTAAGCAAAGAGCTCAAAGGAGAGAGACCAGGGATGCAGAGTTGACAGATGATGGAATTGGTTGTAGGTTATTTGATCGAAAATCAAATGATCGAATGCCATTTAAACGAGAGTCAAAATGAAAAAAATATATAAATAAATAAATAAATAAATTCAACCATTTTTTTTCCGACCATTTGACTTTCGATCAAATGGTCATTCGATCTTTTATTTTCGACCATTTGACCGGACACCGATGGAATTACAAATTTGTGCATATACAAATAATAGCTGTTAGCCAGACATCAAGGATGCCATATAAAGAAGTAACTGAAGGGTACAAAGTGAGTCAACAAAGATAAGCAATGTACGTAGGACACATTTCTCTTAGATTAAGTAAATCAGCGAACATTTGTGAATGCCAAGTATTGACAATTAAAGATTCAGAAAAGCATACGTGAGATGGAGCAGCCAAGTCTTCAGATGGCGAAGAGTGTAATGACACCTGACATAATTGAATCAAATAGCACTAAATATAAGGTGAAATGGACAAAATCATGGTCTCGTCACACGTGGTACAAGACCAGAAAACAAGGACTATTCATAACCCCAGGACAAAGATAACAGTGTACCTTAACTCCCCTTAAAGTTCCAGAGCAGAGAACATCTAGCAAGGTCAAATACAAAGCTTTGTCTGAAGGCTTGACTGATGAGAGATGGTCGACTAATTGGGTAAAGAGGCTGTAGTCTGATGGTGTTCTCTGCTGATGGTGATACTCCTCCCATGCACCTATGCAAGACACTGCCAAAACATGCCCAAGCTAAAACATAACAGTGCTGAATGGGTAAAGGGCACAGCAGATAAAATGTTCATGCCGTGGCCACCAGGGGGATGGTTGTCAAGAGCGGTATTGCAACACATGACCACATACTTGCATGCTGCGTTCACAGGAAAGAAATTTGAGAAAAGATTAGTAATTTTAGAACTTTGGAAGATGTATCAAGAGGAAAGAGAAGACCCGCCACCTGAGGAGTGGATCCTTATTCAGCATAAGGAGGAAGGCGTTGAGCCCTCAGCTACCCTTACCTTGTTTGAAGCAAAGAGTGTTGCTACGGGAGAGATACAAGTGTATCCTTTAAAGGAATTAAGAGCAGCGACGGGGTACAGTAATCCGATATATTATTCGGATATATTCTGGAGAGGAAAGTGGCTGACCTCTTTCCTCTCCGACCGACCCTTCCAGGTCCAACTTGGGTCCCTCCTCTCCGATATCTTTTTCTCTACCTGTGGTGTCCCCCAGGGATCTAACCTCTCTCCATGGCTGTTCAACCAATACCTGGCACTCTTTGCCCACCGCATCGCCACTCTCTGCCCCAATTTTCAGTGCTATGCGGATGATACCCAGCTCATTTTCAGGATACCCTCGGCATCCTCCTTGCCTTCCCTCATCTATGACTGTCTGTCTGCTATCCAGGAGTGGTGTGCCGCCAATGACCTCTGCCTTAATGCCAGTAAGACCGAGATTTTACTCATTAGCACACCCACTCCCTCCTTCCCTGCAGCTCTCTGGCCGGCCTCTCTTGGACTTCTTCCTGCTCCCACCTGCAAGGCTAAAAACCTGGGGGTCATCTTTGACTCTACCCTCTCCTTCTCCCCTCACATCTCTGACGTCTCTAAGAAGTCACACTACCAGCTGCACCTCCTCAGAGGTATTCTTCCTTTCTTCTCCTTCTGCCAGAAGCTCACTGTCACCAGAGCACTGGTTCTCTAGGCTTCAACAGCCTCTTTCTAAATCTGCCTGCTTCTACTCTCCGCCCTCTGCAACTCATCCAGAACAGGACTACGAGACTTGTCCTTGGCCTAAAGCCCAGGGATTGTAACTCTCCAGGACTGAAATCTCTTCACTGGCTCCCAGTGGCTGCGAGGATTAAGTTCAAAACCCTCTCCATTGTCCACACGGCCGCCTGGGGCCTGGGGCCTCAATGTCAGTCACTTCTCCAAGCAACAAGTTGGTGGTAGATCTCTTTCTTCGGCTGGGGCCTCCCTCTGGAACAGCTTCCCTGCCTCTCTGAAAACTGAGGAGAACCACCTCCGGTTCCTGAAGTACCTCAATACCTTCCTTTTTGCTTCTGCTTTTGCACCACCTCTCCCCTGCTGACTCCCTGGCTGAAACAGAAACTGCACTGGTTACCTGGCCACCATCTGATCTCGGGCCCAGGTCCCCTCCACCACCAGTTGCACACTTTGACTGCCTTCCTGGCAACCCCTGCACTGGGTATTGTTTTCTTTATCCCTACAGTCCCACTACCAGCACTTGTCACCTAACGCCTGCACTTACCCTTTATCCTTGCACTTGCCACCTGCTGGTCATACTTCACTATTGTTACTTATTGTAATTTATTCTACTATCCCATGTACTGCACTGTTACCCCCCCGCCCCCGCACTTTCCCCTCTCCCTGCCTCACCCTTGCAATTGTGCGATCTGAATGACACCTGGCCGAGTAGGATCGTTGTCTGTCTTCCCTCTGTTCCCCCTCCCTTGCCTCGTCACGCCTTGAAACACTTGTGTACAGGCATGTTATAAATGCCTTATCATATCATATCATAGCTGAAAAACAGGTGCAGACAATTCAGTATTTTAATAAGCAGACTATGTGCTTTTCAGTGGTGTGGTTCAAGAAACAGAAATGGTTTATATTCAGAAAAGATAAGATACAGAGCCAGACAGTCTATCTATGTCCTGAACATTGTGTCTAAAGAAATCTGGAACAAATATGTCATCTCAGAAACGTGGTTGTTCATTGTAAGAATTGGAACATATTGCATGGTCAAGTGAAATTTGGGAAACTACCTAGATGTGCACATTTTCATAAGGGGTCATGTGTTTCAGAACTGCCCTTTTCTCGTTTTTAAAATTGCTTGCCATCCAGGAAATAGCAAGTCATACTGATCAGGAAGTATTTTTTTTACACCAAACACTATGCCCCATGGCTCCCACCCTCAACCAAACACTTGCCCCATGGCTCCCACTTCTCTACCAAACCCTATGCCCCATGGCTCCCACCCCCAACCAAGCACTATGCCCCATGTCCCTCACCCCCAACAAAACACTATGCCCCATGGCCCCCTCACCCTCAACCAAACACTATGCCCCCTGCCCCTCACCCCCCAAGCAAACACTATGCCCCCTGTCCCTCACCCCCCAAGCAAACACTATGCCCCCTATCCCTCGCCCCCAACCAAACACTATGCCCCATGGCGCTCACTTCTCTACCAAACCCTATGCCCCATGGCTCCCACCCCCAACCAAACACTATGCCCCATGGCCCCCATCCCCAACCAAACCCTATGCCCCACGGCCCCCACCCCAACCAAACACTATGCCCCATGGCTCCCACCCCCAACCAAACACTATGCCCCATGTCCCACACCCCCAACCAAACACTATGCCCCACGGCCCCCACCCCAACCAAACACTATGCCCCATGGCCCCCACCCCAACCAAACATTATGCCCCATGGCCCCCACCCCTCAAACAAACACTATGCCCCATGTTCCCCACCCCCAACCAAACACTATGCCCCATGACCCCCACCTCCCAACCAAACACTATGCCCCATGGCTCCCACCCTCAACCAAACACTTGCCCCATGGCTCCCACTTCTCTACCAAACCCTATGCCCCATGGCTCCCACCCCCAACCAAGCACTATGCCCCATGTCCCTCACCCCCAACAAAACACTATGCCCCATGGCCCCCTCACCCTCAACCAAACACTATGCCCCCTGCCCCTCACCCCCCAAGCAAACACTATGCCCCCTGTCCCTCACCCCCCAAGCAAACACTATGCCCCCTATCCCTCGCCCCCAACCAAACACTATGCCCCATGGCGCTCACGTCTCTACCAAACCCTATGCCCCATGGCTCCCATCCCCAACCAAACACTATGCCCCATGGCCCCCATCCCCAACCAAACCCTATGCCCCACGGCCCCCACCCCAACCAAACACTATGCCCCATGGCTCCCACCCCCAACCAAACACTATGCCCCATGTCCCACACCCCCAACCAAACACTATGCCCCACGGCCCCCACCCCAACCAAACACTATGCCCCATGGCCCCCACCCCAACCAAACATTATGCCCCATGGCCCCCACCCCTCAAACAAACACTATGCCCCATGTTCCCCACCCCCAACCAAACACTATGCCCCATGACCCCCACCTCCCAACCAAACATTATGCCCCATGGCTCCCACCCCCAACCAAACACTATGCCCCATGACACCAAGCATGCACCTTGCATACATACCCATACAGACCCCAACCCCCCACCCCTGCATACAGAGTAACAAGCATACACCATGTACCCATACAGACCCGAACCCCCAACTCAGCACACAAACTCACAAGCATACACCAATACACTATGCAAACATACAGAACGAACCCCTCCCACCCCTATCTCAGCATACACTGCCCATATACACAAAAAACACACTGACAGACCGACACCCCCCACCCCTATATCTCAACATACACTGCACAGACATACAAATACAAACACCCATACAGACCCGACACCCCGACCCCGCCATCTCAACATACACCGCACATACATACAGAAACAAACACCCATACAGACCCGACACCCCAACCCCCATCTCAACATACACTGCACAGACATACAAATACAAACACCCATACAGACCCGACACTCCCCCGCCCCCCATCTCAACATACACTGCACATACATACAGAAACAAACACCCATAAAGACCCAACACCCCCCACCACATCTCAACATACACTGCACATACATACAGGGACAAACACCCATACAGACCCGACACCCCCATCTCAACATATACGGCACAGACATACAAATACAAACACCCATACAGACCCGACACTCCCACACCCCCATCTCAACATACACTGCACATACATACAGAAACAAACACCCATAAAGACCCAACACCCCCCACCACATTTCAACATACACTGCACATACATACAGGGACAAACACACATACAGACCCGACATCCCCCCCCACTCCATCACTCCCCCGTATCAACATACACTGCACATACATACAGAAACAAACACCCATACAGACCCGACCCCCCCATCTCAACATACTCTGGGCTGGAGTGATAGAAGGCTCTGATATCCTCTCTTAAGCTATCATAGGTTAACACAATATTGTTGTGATATGTAGATAGCTGGTGTTGTTAGGGTGGTCAATAAAGGTGTCAATGGGAAAGAGGGGTTCATGCTGTGCACACCACATTGGTGACTGGGTTGACGGCGATGTCGGCGCAATGTTGTGACTTAGCATGTATCTAGTGTAGTCAATAAGAATGGAACAAATGTTACCATTAGTGTTACTTTGTGTTTAGTTGATACATTTTACATCTGCATGCACATAGCAACATAATGTGAAATCTGCCAATGCAATAGGAAAACAATGTAGTCGCGCTGAGTGCCACATAGTGCCTCAAGAGGGGATGCGAGGAGCTTCATATGCGCATGCGAGATAGGAGGTTTGTAGTGGAGAAATTACTGTGTGTAGACGCGGTAGACCTGAGCATACATGTACAGATATACATACATGGGGTCTTTAGGGACATGTGTCTGGGACAGTCGGGGAACACACGGTACATGGTGACTATATTAATCTGCATACCACAAGTCCTCTCATAGCAAGAGTTTGTGCTAACAGAGAAACCTGGGGTGGCGAGATAAACTCTGTGTAACCGGGGAAGCTGGTTGAGCAAGGTCGAAGGCTGAGGGAAGGCAGTGCGCAGCTGCGATAATATGAAATGGTCAGCTACGCCCAGGCTCAGGATTGTACACCTTTGTACTATTGTGGAGAGGAGATGTAATCTTTTTAAGCACATGGAAGCCTGTTATTCATTGTCCAGGGAAGTTCGGCCAACTGGTAGGGTCAGTTTGGGGTGGGGTAATAAACCCAGTGTAATAGAGTGCTTAAGAGCAGAGTGAACAGGGGGTTAATGGGTTTCAATCAGGTTCTCAGGAATTACCAGGATGTGACCAGAGGCCATGAATGCTGAAATGGTAGTCATTAGAAATCAGCATGAAGTGAGGATGCCAGCACGTCTGGGCGGCTAAGATGCTTATTGTCAGTTCAAAGGGAACTTGTTTGTTTTTCTTCCTCCTCATATTGTTGAAGTGTCTTTGCAAATACCATGTCCATCACAACCGGGATTAGAGGTCCCAGACCAGTTGGGACTTGTTATAAATTAGGATTGTTGTGTAAAGATATAACTATGTGATGATGACATTTTTTATAGGATTAACCAATCATGTTCGGGGGGGATGACTCTAATAAAATATGCGGGAGTGTGTTAACTGTTGCCATAATGTATATGATGTGAAATGTGCGTGTGGTTCAAGGAGACTCTGGTTAGTTTGACTCTACGGAGTCATCTAGTCCCTCCCGGGCCATTTGCACAATAAACTTGCTTTACGAACAAACATGGGCTTGTTTTGGTCTATCTGGATCAGAGATGCACCCCCACATTTTGTAGAACAGGCAGTGTGACAAAATCCTATTCTAGACCGAAAGACCTACAAGGGGTAAAACATTTACAAAGACTTGGCTCAGAGGTGTTTCAATCATAAAGGACAATAGGTGAAAATGCATAGTAAGCCTCCTCTGCCTCTGTATTGGTAACCTGGGTCGCGGGCAGGATACCCCCAGGCACATCCCCAAAAGGGAACACATCTCACAGGCAAGAAGAGATGTGCACTGGCTGCCAGTTCAAGAGGGCATCCTATTCAAAACCTTGGCCATCACATACAAGTGCCTCTACACACCGCCCCCCCCCAGTCTATCTGAAAAAAATCATCCCCATCACATCTACCAGACCCATTAGATCACACCTTTCCAACCAGATCTACGTCCCTTCCTTCAAAACAGCTAAAGCTGGAAGCTATAGCTTCCGACATCTAGCACCCAAAAATTGGAATGTCTTGCCCAGAGCACCGTAGCATCTTACACAGCCTTCCGTAAAGCCCTGAAAACTAAACGTTTGAACTAATCATGCTACCTAGACCTCCCGGCTCTCCTCTCTAATGTTAAACAGCTCTCTGCTTACAAATGCCTCTGCAGCTCACTTGGCGCCACTGCAACCACGGACCCATCATGTGATCGTGTTCCACTGTAACCAAGGAACTGTTCATTTTGTCTGTTTTTTGTAGTCTGCATTGTCTGAATTATCACTACCCTGTAGCCATCTGGCAACTTCGTAAGCCTACTGTAACATCGCCACGATGCCCAAGGGCCGTTTGTGTGCTTTATACATTTAAATAAATAAAATTTAAATAAATAGTCTACAGATATGTAGAAGCAATGCTGTTCAAAAATAAGTAAAAGTAATGTCCAAGCACGTCTCTGCTTAAAATACAGACTCACTAAACACATCAATCTCCACCCCTGCACCGGAAGAGAACATAGTAATACAAGCTTAATATTTGCAATTGGCAGACAGACACGCTGGCAATTGTGTTGCAGGGTGGGGATCACAAACCTGCTAATAGTTACATAAAAAATATAAACAAAAACTAAAAATAACACTTTAAATAACTTTGGGCAAGGTAGGGAAATAGGGACACACCCAGTATTCACATCCCAGGGTAAGGCCATGTGGCCAGAGTTTAGAGGATGGGTGGAAACAGGCACCTATCCCAAAGGTTCTCTATGTTAGCTTGTTTTAAAGGCTCAATAGGGCTAAATGGTGGGGAGTGGCTTGGAGATGCTTAGGCATAGCGTGGACAGATTCAAACAGGGCTTTCCAGGCAGGCTTGGCAAGCATAGCGAAGCTCATGGTACAGTAGGTGGTCATGCAGCGCAATCAGAATGTTAAAGGAAGTATTCTTAGTACCCTGCAGACACACTGTCTCCACTTGGGAGATACTGCTCAGTGGAGGCAGGCTCCAAGGTCCTTCCAGCAGTGTCCCTTCAGTTCCTCAGAAATGCTAAGGCTCCCCCCCCTGCATGGATCAGTCATCCTGAGAGTGCGCTCTGAATGGTGGGAAATGTCACTCAAATTGCAGCTGCATTCTAGCAAGGCCGTGGTATCTGCTAAGCCCCCGGCTAGCGCGCAGTGGAGACCGCTCTTGCAAGTGGAGCTCCCGCCCTTTTTGCACTGATACCCAAGCTCCTTTAGGAGTTTCTCTTTGCGGTAGTTTCGGGTAGTAGCTGGCCATCTAGTGCAAAATCTAAATGGTGGAAATGGAATTCCATAAGGCAGTGCTTCGCTATAGTCTGAACCCTGCCCATGTCCTCTACCCTACAGGACAATGGGTCTATGACTGAAGAGGCCTTCTATTATTGTTTTTTAATTATTATTTATTTATGAAAATACACAGAGAATCATTGCATTTTTGGCACAGAGATTATTTAGTGTTGAGTATAGAGCAGAGGACAGCTGTTCTTTACAATGGGGTGAGAGAGTCTCAATAGAAGACCAGGAGATGCCGCGGGAGATCGAAACAGTAACCAGGGCCAAGGACAAATGGAAGACAAAACATATATACATGGGTAGTGGGGAGGTGTATGAAGTGCAATTTGAGGGGTGAAGGGGACAGGGGAAAGTGCAGTGGGATTGCATAGTTTAGTCAAGATAGGCAAATAGTATTAGGACAGTGTTTCTCTCGATAGAAGGAGTGCTTTAGATTTAAATAGCGACAAAGAATGAGCTGTGCGGATAGTGAGGGGAAGACCATTCAAGAGTAGGGGAGTGAGAAGAGGGAGAGAGCGGAAATGAGAGGGAGCGCAGTGGGCTCGAGTGGTGGCAAGGAGATGGCCCGTGGATGATATTAAAGTGCCAGGAGGATTTTAGGGGGTGAGGTGCATGGATAGGTAGGGAGGCGCAATGCCATGCAATTGTGAAGATGATGAGAAGATGTTTGTATTTAGCTCTAAGTTTCATGGATAACCAGCCAATTTGGTGGCTGGTTGAGGAGGTAGAGGTAAAGGGAGGAAGATTGAAATGGGTGCGGACAGCGAAGTTTAGAACTTTGGCCAGCAGTGAAAAGGCATAGTTGGGAAGGTCATAGGGAGGATTAGCACATTAGTCTGTTCTAGAGAGGCTTAGGGAGGTGGTAAGTAGTTTGGCAGAATTGAAAGGAAGGAGATGGTGTATTTTTCAGGATATCAAGGAGGTTCAGTCTGGCAGCAGTGGCTGATTTGACGATAAAGAGCGAGAAATTATGAGGTGGGTGAAAAACAACTCCAAGGTTAAGAGCAGACAGAGAGTAAGGAAGTTAGTCAAGGGAGTAGAGAATGGGAGGGGGAGAGTAGGAGAGTGTTTGTTTGGATGGGAAGTAAAGAACCTTGGTTTTGGTGGAGTTAAACATGAGTGAGTGAGACACCATCCAATAATGGATGGCAGTGAGAGAGCAAGAGATGTTGTTTCTCAGTTTGTCAGATAGGGCGGGAAATGCAAAGAAGATCTGGGTGTCATTGGCTAATATGAGAAGCCGTAGGAGTAGAGTCGAGGTGTAGAGAGTGAAGAGAAATTGGCCCATGGCTGACTCTTGAGAACACCAGAGAGGGTGGGGGTGGGGCAGTAAAGTCATTCCAGCACACCTGGAAATGCCTGGGATCAAGGTAAGAGGTTCGCCAAGTAAGGGATTTATCATTGATGCAAATGAGAGACAGGGAGGGGTGTGAAGCCAGATTGGAGTGTGTCATGAGGTTGTACGTATCAAGGACTTTGGAGAGTCAGTTAAGTACTATTCGTACTAGGATTTTGGAGTAATGAGGTAGATGAGAGTTAGGTTCAAGATTGTTTTTTTAAGGATGGGAATGACAGTGGCAGATTTGTAAGATGAGGGGAAAGTGACTGTGTCAAGAGGGACGTATGTTTAGGAGCAACAATGGGCACACTGAGTTTCACTATGTGAGCGGGCAGTGGGTCACTGGGGGCACAGGAAGGGTTAGTTGCAAGGAGAAGGGTAGTGATTTCCTCAGTGTCAGTAGGGTCAAAAGTGGACCTAGTGGCAAGAGAGGAGGATAGGGCTGGTGAAGTGAAGTGAGCAAGAGCAGGGATAGGACATTTTTTAGGGTACCTTGGAGAGTAGAGATTTTAGAAGCCATGTAGAGAGTGAGATCATTGCTGTAGGTAGTGGAAGTGATGGTGGAGTGTTTGGGAGAAGAGCTAATAGAGGTGAGAGATTTTTGGAGGTGTCTCTCTTGGGAGGATTGATACGATATGAGAGAGAGGTAAAAGTCGGTCGATTTTAGAAGTGTCAAGAGCAGAGGAGTAGTTTAGAAGAGTGCAGCGGTAGAGCTTGAGATCCAAGGAGTGTCTAGCGTTTTGCCATATGCAAAGCTTTTTTCGCATAGTTGTTTTCAGGGTGCAGGGAAGGGGAGTAATCCAGGGTCGTGGAGGGAAGGGTTATGAGTGAAACATGACAGAGGAGAAATGAGGGGAGAAGGGAGCATGAAGAGCAGTGTTAACGTTAGAGAAACATTCATCAGTGGTTAGGAGGGTGAGTTCAGCATATGAGGAAAGTGAGTGTTGCATTAAAGAAATGAAGTTGTTTTGTTAAATGGCGCTTCATGCTGGTCTTTGGACTCTAAACGCGGGACCAGGTACCCAAACGTGTGCTGCTCTGCGTTGCCTTGTTTCCAAGGCAATCCTTTTGCCCTTGAGTTTCCTCACAGCAATTCTCCGGAATTGCCTCCTACTGTTGAGGCCCTAATGGTATGCTATAAGTTCAACCACGTCTTTCAAGCTGTCACATCCAAATGTGAATGATGTGTAAAGGTTCATCACTGGAAAATAAAAACCATGCAAGTTTGAGCCGAGTGCATCTCAGCCTGCTAAAATCTCCCACTAACATTAGAGTACAGTCAGATAGACACCCCCCAAAAACTGGCTCTCCATGAGGTGGAGAACATCCTTTGAGGTAAACTGGCAGTGTGACTCATCTTCACACTAGCTCAGCACCCATCAGAGAGATCATATTTCCACATTAAATAGGTAAGATGACTAGCAACATCTTTTTGTAAAAATTGCAAAAGCAATTTTATGCGAAGTAAATAAAAAATAAATAGGTAAATGTAAAAGTGGGCATAACTTTAGTACTGTTCATGCCACAACACAATACTTTGGGGAACAAGTCGATCTATGCTTCTTCTTGTTCAAGATCGACTTATGAGGCTACTAGGGCACTGCCAGCAGATATTACAGGGACAATGAATGTTGCATGCTTTAAATAAACCCCATTCTGCAGCATGGATTTGGGCTCAGCAGTCATTAGTAGTATTTAGATTAATAGTATTCATTCTCTGACTAGTAGCCCTGTTGCTAGTAAATTCAGCGGAGACACTTGTCAACTTAATAACATTAATGTTCCTTCCTTAGGCTGGTAGGCATTTAAAGGAGAGTACATGGCTCCCATACGTGTATATATGGAAGTCAGTTATTCAGTTACACACCCTATTGGCTGGCAGGCCCACCTGGTTAGAAACCACTAGCTCCACTTTTTAAAGCACAGAACATTTTATGAAAGAGAAGGTGTGTAGAAGACCTAATGTTCATTCAGAATCCATTCACAAAAGCGTTTAATGGCAATTGGAATGATCTGTAGTGGAAGTTGGACAACGACACTGGGCTTGCTGGAGTGTGCTTGCTGGAGTGTGCTTGATGGAGTGTGCGTGCTCTGGTCTCTGTTCTTGTGACGTGTAACCTTTTAAATAGAAATATGATTGCATAATAACTTAAGTTGTTATAAACGAAGGGACTTGACTCTGAGCTAAGATATTTTAGGTTGAACTAACAAATTTAATAGTAACCCAATTGTTTTGAATCTATGTGATCACTGCGCCGCTCGTAATTGGCCTGATGAAAATGTCGACGCATTTCCCTTCCTGACTCCCTAAACCCCCCACCACACTTACCTTTACGGAGGCACACTTCTGTATGCTGCCTACACCCTGCTATCCCTGCTGCGTTAGTTCCTCCCACTAACGTGGGTCAGAGCTGATGACGCAGGGTGCTTTTCTTTTTTTTGTTTACTTTCTTGTCCCCAGCTCACCACAATGGTAAGTGGGGGGACACCCCCCTAACCCCCGCCTCCCGGCATTGCGCCCAGTGAGAGTGGGGTGCTACTGCGCCCAGGGTGAGTGGGTTACATCCCAGCAACCCCCGCTCTGCTAGGGTGCAGTAATGGGAGTCAGTATTTTGAGAGCCCCCAAAGTCGCAGTGACTGCGGGGTCGCACAAATGAGGGCGATATTTTGGTACGATTCCATTGTTTCCGGTGCAAGATGACCTCCATCAAATCCCATGGCTTGCAGATGCTGGGAACCCACTCAGGAGTTCTGGGTGGGGAAACACGAGGACTGGGAAGGCGGTAGGCCACGCAGAGCCATTATGTAGTCTGAGCTGCATGATTGCTACTGAGTGCTGCACCTGCGGGCATTGAAGTGTTGCGGGCCAGTCTTGTGGGTCTGCAGGAAGGGCCCATTTGAGGGGGCTGGTGAAACCATACACATGCATCCGCTCCTACAACCACACATATAACAAATCATACAGAGAGATACACATCCCAAACCACACAGCAATCTTTGCACCAATATATTATCTAAAGTACTGAGATGCTGGCTTTGCACCGCTAGTTTTCTGGGTTATCAGTTCCTGTTGATATTGTGAAAATATGACTTATTTTTCCAGTGAGCCGATTTAAGAATCCATTTCTTGAAAAAGAAGATAAGAAAACAGCAGACCTGCTGTGGCTCTGTCTCCCCCCTACCTCGTACCCCGCGGTGGGGGTCGGGGACGGCTGGCGTGTTATCTGTTGTGATAGCAGGAATAACACTGGCGTGCCAGTTTTCATTTCTCCTGACAGATGGCTGCTGTGCACCAGAACTTGTTTTAAGCAAGCACAGAAAGCCATATTAGATTTATGGAAATGGAGCAGACGACTGGTGCGTGCTGTGTATGCTCACTTAAGTGTAATTAAACTAGAGTGTACAGGACTTGCCAGATGGCGCCAGGGGGGTAGGCGCGGTGGAAGCGTTGCTTATAGAAGAACACGCGTGACTTTTTTCGCTACAGATATGTCTGTTTCCTGTTTTGATTTTGAAAACATGATAATTGAAGTGGCACCAGCTAACCTCCCCGCTCCACAAAGTAGAACAGCTGGTTCCTCTGACGTGCCACTACAGAGGCTGGCACGGGCGCCTGTTGCAGATCCACAAGTGTGCCAACGGGGCGGGAAAGAATTCTCCTCCTGTCTAGGCGCCCTGGGCTCCGGCTTCTTCCGGGAAACGTAAGGTGCACGTGACCGCCCCAGCACAGATGCCGCACAAGTCTCATATCTGGCTCGATGGACCTAGACTACCACTGCTGACAATTGTGAGCCATGCCGGGCTAGCATACAGAAACGTTGCACCTGTGCAGGTGCAATTGTGCATGCTATTAGTCCTAGGGCAACGTTTGCCTTTATGATATGATATGGCCTTTAGAATGCGCCTATTCACAAGTGTTTCGAGGCGCAACGAGGCAAGGGACGGCGAACAGAGAGAAGACAGAGACAACGTACTATGCCTTGTTTCATTAAGATCGCGCACGTGCAGGGGAAGGGGAAACGTGCGAGGGGGAAAGGTGGAGGGGGCAGTGCAGTACATAAGATAAACAGTAAAATAAATAAAATAAAAAATAAAAACAAATACAATAAATAAAAAGTGCGGCCAGCTGGTGGCAAGTGCAAGGACAACAACCTCTATTTTCAATGCATTTTTGTGTTGGGGCACAGTTCGCCCCAGTGCGAATACGGAATGGTTTATTAGCAGTGGGGCAAACCTTGCCCCAGTGAATGCATGGAAGCATTTTTGCACTGGGGCAGTTTTTGGCTAAGTGCTAACACCATGCAGATTGCACTTGGCACGATGAAAAGGTTTTCTAATGTGGCCCCAATGTGGGGTTTTTTGGCACTAGGACAAGCCTTGCCCTAGTGATAATACTGTGCAAGATTGCACTTGCACTGTGCACACGTTCTGTAATCTGGCCCCATGTAGTTTCCCTTGTCCCTTCCCTTCTGGTGTCAATACAAACCTCAGCTATCAGCGGAGTCTACCCCGAAAAACTGTGAGGAAGCTTGTACTATAGAAAGTACCGTAGCTTGTATTGTTACATGAGGTTTGCAAAGGGAACTATGCTGTCGTTTTGGCCTTTATGGGGCTAAAAGCCAGGGACGGCATTTCAACAAAATGCCAGGGGTAGCGGAAGTGACATCGCACGTCCCTTGACCACTGATGACATCACAGGAAGTGATGTCATTTAAACCCACCCGAAGTGATATCACAGAAAGCAATGGAACACGTCCTTTCCCCGTTCACAAAACAGGAAATGGCATCACATAGCATTGTACACTATGAAAAATATGGTTACGAAATCACTATAATGTGATGTACATTTCATACAAGAATGGATCACCTTATGTATCGTTAAGATCAGTGTGTATAGGCCCATATTACCAAATTACTGTGAATGCAAGCAGACGTCCACGGCCAAATGATTATGTGTTATTATATAGCACTTATGCTTAAGCGCTTTATAAAGAAAAAATATACACACAATATCACCCAACCTGTGTTGGTACTCATGTAGTGCCCTCAGAAGGATAAAAGGCTGAGTCAAGGTGTTTAAGAACAGACTAAATCAGTGACTCACCCCCTGAAGTGTGCCTGAAATAAACCTTTAATGAGTCTAGCAATGATTGTATAGAATTACAGAAAGACACATTATTTGGTATTCTTATTCTTTCTTAATTAGGGTCAGTGCTGAAAGTGTTAGACTTGTGGCACTCCTGTTCTTATTTTTCTTGTATTTTTTAAGGGGCCTGAACAAGAAAGCCAGCCACTCCCGAAGTAAAGATCCACAGGGTGATGGCCACAGCCCAGGAGCATGCATTCATTTTTTAAATTTTTTTTTTAGAGGTCGCAAGGGAGACCACAGCACATACTTTTCAGTCATCACATACTACATGCCAGAGGTTAGAAAAAGAAGGCACAGAGATTGGCCTTTAGCCTCTTTCTAGAGTTATGAAGAGCTTCAAGAGTTTGTTTGTTCCACGTTCTGGCAACTTGCACCGAGAAGGCACATCCGCTATTATGGACCTCCTCTGAGCCAATCAGAATGCACAGAACGCGGTTAATAACTGCTATTATTGCCTGCATTCTCAGCATTCCTATTGTAGACAGCAGAAAGGCTTGCTATGAATCGATGAATTGGCCAATTTCCCAGTGAGATTTATTTCAGCAAGACACTCCCTCTCTGCTAGTATCATTTTGTCACTGAACTTTCAAAGTGAGAGGCAACGTCAAACTTAATGCATCAAAATGAAAGCTAATATATAAGAATATTCTAATTCCTCATGCTTGCAATACAAATACTTATTGTTTTTTTTACTTCACTGCCATAACTCCAAAACCTATATTGTTATTAGCACAATGTTTCAAGGCGCAATATCGCGCCTTGAAACACTTGTGTATAGGCGCGTTATAAATGCCATATCATATCAAAAACTCATTAACTCTTGTGAGCGGTCATTATCACATGGGATATTGAAACTACCCCAGCGCGTATGGTCCTCAGGTTCACCAAGGCTTTAATGTGTTCTATGCAACATAGACAGTGCTGTAGATGGAGTACGATATATATATATGTATTTTTGTATTTATCAAATTTTTGATTTAACAAAATGGTTACTTTCTCTTTATTTACTTTTCCTTTCTTACTTTGTTTCTTTTTTTTTGGGGGCGGGGCAAATTCTTCTTAAGGTTGTATGTTTCCAGGTGACATTGTACGATTTTCTTCTTTGAGGCATTCTGCTAAGGCAGCTCCCAGGATCTTCGCCATTGCTATTGTCAAGATGGTTTTGGAATACGATATTCGACTTGCAGCCCATGTGGGGAGTACAAGGCTGGCATGATGTACTTGTGCCAGGGTAGACGGAGCAATAGTCACGCTGCATTATTCTGAAGCCTTCGCAGCCATAGAAGTGTACATTTGGGATGCCCCAGCTGAACACCATGTCCGTAATGCAGATATGGCACTACCAGAACAAGAACAGCCCTGGCATCTAGCAGAACAGTTAGAATTTGAAAATTAAACCTAACCAAGGTATTTTTTTAAAAAAGAATAATAATAATTGCATGCGGGGGACGCCAACATGACCACTTTGGTGCTGTTAGGACTCCTGCGTGCAATTTGAAAACATCACAAGCTGAAGGGAGAAGGAAGGAATAAAAGAGACACAAACTCACTTCCAATGTTCTCTCCATCTTTTGAAAAGCGTATAACTTCATCATGATATAGAATTAAGCAGTAATCAGGCTTCCCTTCCCAAAGTTTCAAAACATCACATATCTCGAGATTCCATCCTCAAGTCAAGAAGTAGTTCAGACCTCAGCGTTCCTTTCCCCAAGATGCTCTTTCAGTGTTATATTGATATAACGGTTATTCCCAATTTGCTTAAAGTTCTGCGCCCCACTTGCACCCTCTGCATATGGCTAGTCTTTGTACAAAAAAAGTGTCTTTGCTGAAAATTGTAGTTTGTTTCGGTTCACTTGTTAAAGTTCGTCTCCAAAGTTCCATTCACTTTGGAGTCCAATATATATTGAGTTCACTTGACTTGTGTAAGATTCTATTCACTTTAAGATTTAATCTGCATTGGTTTCTTTGGTTCAAAGTCTGATGGCTTTGTACATTCAACAAATATGATCTTTGCTTGCTTTCAAAGTTTCATTCACTTTTAAGCCTAGACACACAGTGGGTTTATTTGAATTTGAAAGCTTCATTAATTTATAATCTTCCTAAGTGACAGTTTTCTTTCAGTGCGATATTGAGTAAACATGAAGATATTTTTATTAAGTTTGGCATTCGGCTCGGAAATTCAATAATTGACAAAGGTTTTCATTTATAATCTTCAGAGGACACAACTTTCGTTCATTGTGGTATTCAGTAAAGATGAAGATATGTTTGTTAAGCTTTGCATTCGGTTCGGAATTCAATAATTGTCAGAATGTTTTACTTAAATCACTTTGTTGTTACATTCAGTTTATTTCAGTGTGATAACCCTTTGTAGTTTTGACTTTAAACTTGGCCAGCACTTGCAGACCTTCCAAAACGTGCTTTCATGTAAACGCGACCGCTCCGTAACAAAGTATTCTCAATTTTTCAATGATTAACACGTTCCATTGTTTGCTGGCTAACAAGGATTCAGATCAGAGACCTTCGAACACATGTCTCATCATTCATGTGACAACTCTGATACAAAATAACCTTGCGCGTAAGATCAAACACTCGCATACCAGTTTTCTGCTTTCATAAAAACTCACTGGTTGCTTTGTTGTGAGTTCCCGCAGCACAGATCTCTTGGCCTTTGGTTCTCCACTTCAGGGCTCCACCTCCAGCCCCTCAGGCACTCCGAGGTTGGCTTCTGTCCCAAGGAGAACAAGCAGTTCAAACACAGGGAACAGGCTCAGCATCCCTGCACAGCTCCCCTTTCAGTGTTCCTTTGTTTCCACAAAGCTCCAGTTCCTGGGACACTCTCCCCTGAACCGTTGCCGTGCTCCACACATACAGCTCCCCGCTGCTTCTCTGCTGCCGATCCACTACCACCGCCACTACTTCTCTCTTTGACATTATCTGATTGGGCCGTTTATACACCTGCAGCCCTTTAATAGGCTGCAGGTGCAAATGTACAATTAGCCCTGCCTGACCATCATTAAAGGGGCGTGCCTGAACTCTACTACTCTCAGCAGGCCTCTTCCTCATCCCAGCACCAGAGTGGTAAAAGCACCTAGCCTTCATTGCTCGCGGTTGCCTCTTCTTCGTTCCAGTACTGTCAGTACTTATATAGGAGGACGTCCGGGCAGTTGACTCATAATAACCCATGAAGCCGGAGAAGGTGTTGGGTTGGTCATTAGTAGGAAAAGTGGGATACCATGTCTCTCCCAAGAGGATCCCACTCCCAGTCCCCACAGACCCTCCACCCCTTTTATATGTAATTATTTTTCTTTTCTTCCTAACGTGTCTGGATTGAGAATATCTCCTACCCTTTCCCTGGTCTATGGGATATGGGTAACGATATCCCATAACTACCCCTGGAAGAAAGTTTTCTACTTGGAAGGGAAGTGGGTAGTACCGCATTTCGGCCAAAGCATCTTCCACCCAGGTGGTCCTCCCTCGCTTGTCCACCCCCAGGGTCGGGATCCAAGAGCGATGGCTTTTTGCTGGCCACTGGCTCAGAAGATCCCAAGGGAGTGGGATTGAGGATACACTCAGGTTTCTCACAAAGGACAGAGGATGACTGCATGGCAGAGATCTTAACCCCACTCCATGCTCCTCCTTTGCTTTGCCACTGCTGGAAGATGGGGCATTGGGGGAAATGGAGGTGTAAAGGAGCCCTTTTTCATAGCTACCACCAGGGACATCAATTCATCAAAATGTCTGGGGTAGCGGAAGTGATATCACACACCCAATAACGTCACTGGAAGTGATGTCATATGACATCACATGAAATAACATCATCCTGACATTTAACCACAACGTTATCACCTGAAGTGGCTGACGGGTATAAAAAAAACTCACAAAAGCTTACCTTTCATAAAATACCATACCATTACCAAAGCAGACATAAGACTATTTTAGATAACATCCAGATCTTAATTTGGGAGCTGCCTTAATATGCCATGGAGTGGTTCATGTTAGGAAAATGGTAGATCCAGTAGAACCAACATATTCCAGGGACACTACCATGCATATGCCCCTACTGCCTGATATGACCATTTATTGACAACTTACACCAATTATTGTTGCACGTGTTAGGTCCAGTAATCACGTGCCAAGTAAAGTTCACAGGTGCGGCCATAATACAGTATGGCTATTATAACCTGTGAGGATATAGACATATCATGTCTGTTATAGCCTTACAGCCTAACTATAATCAAAATATGTCAGTTACGGCTTTGTATGTCCAGTTGCTTCTTTCTTATGTTATTTGCCATTTATATAGCACCCTATGTATCATTGGTATGATCTCAAAGCGCTTGCCAAGTGCATCCTCCAGTAATGCCACCCAATAACAGTTAATGTCTAATTTACCTGGTACGGGATAAAGTAATGTAATGTAATGTAGCATGGCGTATGTATAGCACCTATTCCCATTGGTGTGGTCTCAAAGCACTGTAGGTGACTGCCCTTGGGGGACCGAAGTCCGTGTAATGGGAGAATCGTCAGAGGAGTATGGAATACGGATGTGCATTTTAGCCAATGCAAAGTGAGATAGGGTTGCCCAAGTCCCTGTTTGCGACCCATATCGAGCTGGCTTGTGGATGGGTGCTGTGAAGTTATAGGGAGAGTATGTGAGTCTAGGAGACTGATGGTGTGTCCAGCTAGACTGAATTTCTGTTGTGGGACTAAACTGCATTTTAATGGCAGAGGTGTTGTGTCTTCAGGTAACATGTGACTGCAGATGCGTGCAGGTGGGTGGCCGTGCCAACGGCTGTCTTCCATTGAACATGGAGTGTGATACTTACCAGTGTCCTGGAAGCTTTCTTGTTTTGTGAGATCCTGCCTTGCCTTCTTTTGGGGTCCTATCTCTGTTTTGCTCAGTACTTCATTTGAGGGTCTCATTTTCTGCCCCAGCCTATTTGACAGGGGCTTAAAATAGCACAGGAGGTGGAAAGGGGTCATCAGGACCCTGGGGCAAAGAGCCAGGTCTTGAAGGATTGCCAACTGAAGCAAAACCCCACACATTGTACTAAGTAACAAAGAAACCTTTATTTTTATTATCACAGAAAGACTTTAATCATAATGCATAGTTTGCAGAGGAGATCCATCAACCACAAGTTCATAATAAAACAAACTGAAAGGGAACCAATGATCATGGATCATCACCAGGGAGACCAAGAGGCTGACACCAGGGCATTGTCCTCATATATGCTGCTGACCATATATGTTGTTAACCATACATGTCTGAGCTATATGGTCAGTGGCATATATGGTTTAGTACACTTGCTAGGATTAACATCAGTGACCTGCAGAACACACATGGAACCCAGCTTTGAACAACACTTAACCGACTGAGCTACCTTACTATCTATTTGTCTTTAAATATGTATGCAACATGTATTTGGTAATGCACTGGCTATGGGGGTTACATTTCTTATTAACATAGCACTTAGTATTAGAGTGCTTAGAAGCAGCAGGGATATGTAACGGCCCGCGATTAAACCTGGTAATAGTATTGTTATATTATTTGTAAAAATGACTGGAGAGAGTGATGTGTAAGTATTCTCATAAATCTTTCTTTTTAACTACACACTTGATTAAACAGCATATTGGGTCTCAATTGGAGAGCTCAGCGAGTTTAAAACTCAACTCTGACACGTGCCAGCCTGCACTTTCCAAGCTCATATTTCATCAGGGTTGAATCAGCCCTTCATCCTTCTCAGGTTAATACATCAACTGCAATTACATTTCATAGTAATACGTATTTGTACAGCCCTTGGAATCAGGATGAATGAGGAGTCAGACGTGAAGTAGTATACATAAAAATACGATATAATACCAACTATTTTATAGGGATCTGGGAGAATCTAGGCCACAGTAACATTTTATTTTATTTATTGGACATGTGTAAGGCATGTATACATCAATGAATTGTGTTTCTAAGTGGCCACAGGGCAAAGGGAAGGGAACAAGGGAACAACAGGACAATGGAATATTTTAACAGTGATGAGCAAAATATATTTTAAAAAGGTCCTACTCGGCCTTGTGAACATTCGGACCGTGCAAGTGCAGAGAGAGAGAAGGGGCAGGGAAGGGGGAGGTGCCAAAGAGCCAGCTTCAAAGGCAAGAGGTGTCAGGCAGTGAACACTTGGTGGAAGCGGGGTCACCAGCCGATATGATAAGTGCAGGCCTGTGAGACATCAAAAGGTGGAGTATGTTTGCACAAGATGAACAGCCTCAGAAATATAAAACTAACAAGTTGACTCTAAATAAGAAGCTCTGCATCTTAGGCATCCAGTCTTCTGGCCTATATACACCAGCACTCATCTCCAGCCTATATTTACAAGCACTCATCTCCAGCCTATATACACAAGCACTCACCCCCAGTCTATATACACAAGCACTCATCTCCAGCCTATATACACAAGCACTCATCTCCAGCCTATATACACAAGCACTCCTCTCCAGCCTATATACACAATCACACACAAGCACTCATCACTAGCATATATAGACAAGCACTCATCTCCAGCCTATGTACACAAGCACTCATCTCCAGCCTATATACACAAGGACACACAAGCACTCATCACTAGCATCTATAGACAAGCACTCACCTCCAGCCTATATACACAAGCACTCATCTCCAGCCTATATACACAAGCACACACAAGCACTCATCACTAGCATATATAGACAAGCACTCATCTCCAGCCTATATACACAAGCACTCATCTCCAGCCTATATACACAAGCACTCATCTCCAGTCTATATACACAAACACTCATCTCCAGACTATACACAAGCCCTCCTCTCAAGTTGCACCTTTGCGCACATAGCACATTACAGAAAGTAACGTATCACAGGGATTTCCAAAAAAAGAGAGGGCTCTAAGATCGTGCTTAATTTTACTTTCCACACAGCCTCTTCATTCCTACACCAGGGGTCGCAGAGGCAGGGCCATAGGTTGTACAAGAGTCACCAGGGGTCACAGCTGCGACAACCCTGTGTTTCGAATGGCTACCAAACTTTTTTTGGGGACGGACATGGCTGGTATTGGTCCACAGCCTTTTGCCGATGCCCACACTTCACTCAGGATTGCCGAAGCTCTGGCTGGCAGGCTGGCAGGCCATTACCAGGAATGTTCACCCCCTGGCCTGGGGGTGATTGCCATATAGTCACACACCGTCATCTTCTCAACAAGCAGATTACCTGAAATCCCGAGAACAGATCAAAGTCTATATTTTCCCCTCATTGAGAAGGAATCCCTGACACTTGCCAGCACCAGCAATCGAGCAGGATCACCAGAGGACCCGGGAGCAGAAGGCATCTTGAAAAGCCTCACGCAACAACTAGAATGTGATCCACCTACCATGTCTGGACGTTGCTCAAATTCTACATAGAAAAAAGAAATCATCCCAAAAGCTCCACAGTCAGCCCACATTGCTCACTGGGTTAAGCTACCCAAACAATCCACCCACCAAAATCTCCTGGACCGCGCAGAACCTATCGTCATCCTGCAATCGATGCGGATGAGATTCCAGAAAATGAGGGAAACCAAGATGATGCGCTCGACTACCTGGGACAAGCCGAAGAAGGCCGCAGATTCCAAAGCTCCAAGTGGCCTCATCCTTCTGGGCACCACACCTGCTTCTGATACAATTAGCCACAACATGCTAATTAAAAGACTCATTTAAGCTTGACAGGTGCAATCAGTGTTACTATGAACAACCTGATTCCTCTAATACAGGACACAAACCACCCAAATGTTGCCTTTCAACTCAATCCAAGATAACATCGCATCCGACACAGTGTAATGTTGATGCTTGGCTCTTAATAATTTAAATTCCTGGGAAATGTTTATATGATAAGTGCTTTTCTTGGAAAGAAATACAGACAAGCAATACATCTCTGGCATAGTAAAAATAAACTGTGGCCAAATACGTTAAGGTTGTAATTTCCTTTGCTGGGCCACCAGGCATCATAAAGTTATTATTTGAATGACACTGGACACACAATGTCCCCTGGGGCAGACAATGGCATCTGCACCTGAAAAGCTCCTGTTTTCTGGAGTGAGCCTAATGTATTTAATTATGTTATGACCTTCTCTTCCCAACTAGTTCTAAAAACTACCGGAGTTTTCCGGTAAATCGTCAATTCATCTGCAGTTTTATTAGAAATCGTTTATTTTTGCCACCACGTGGTCCCATATGGTGGTGTAAATCATCCTTTCAGAGTCCATTGATATCAAAGAGGATTTTTGGTGGATTTACTGGGAGTGGTATAGCCATGCGGTAAATCTGCAGATTTTTGGTCTTAACGTAGGATATCTACCTTCATTATTACGCTGGCCTTAAATCCTCCACGTCAAGGTCAAACGTGGAATTCAGTGGTGTGGTAAAAGTGGCAGTAATTCTGTTATTCTCAAAAAAGTGGCAGTAATGCATTTTCTGCTATGTTTTCAGCCCACTGCCCATCTCTTAATGAGCCCAATGAGTTTTGCAAAATGTAGCCATTATCATACATTTCGTGACAGGTAGTTAAAAAAGGCCTCACTGAGTATCGTATATGTTACTGCGTACTGCACGTCTTCTAATGTAGACCATATGTGGATAAATGTGCTGTAAAATGGTTGATATTTAAAAAGATTTCTTGGAGAGACCATTTTCCAAAACCTGTGCAAAAGTGCCCTGGGCGCTACCGGTATTCGCGCTCTGTCACTCAGACCTTTTACAGCTCCGATCATGAGAGATTGAGAGATGAATGATGCAGGCTCAATTGCGGACACATGTCCCTGTCATTTTTGACTACTAATCTGGCAATGTCAATCTCACACACACACTGTCGTGTGCAATGATTCCACACGCTAACACTTGTTGCTCTAAAACCAATAACAAAGAGACCTGCCATGAGTGTGAATCCACCTACAGATGACAGCAATTCTTTGGCACTGATTCATTGTTGAAGAAGGGATTGGAGCTCAGCTGAGGGGGATCAAGAGGCGGAGGGTAATTGCCCGAAGTGAAAACTACCAGAAGGAACTTTTTGTTGTTAATAGCCTATCAGGCCCTCTGAAGCAAGCAACTTTGCATGAAAGAGACTTGGGCACAGAAGGCCCTGATATTGTGGAAATGAACTCTAAGCTTGTGCTGGAAAAGCCCTGGGGTATGCTGTGCTTAAGAGTCCTGCCTTGTTCCATGCTAAAAACATGGGGACACGAGACTGCAGCCTTAATATACCGATTTATCATTTTGTGGTCCCACACTATTTTGTAGCATAGCTGTAAGGATTGCCAACAGGTTTTTTAGTGTAGGCTCTTTTTTATTTTGACTAGACTCTATTAGGACGGTATTATTATTATTTGATGGTCGTAGCTTGCTCCCATCTTAGAGTTAGGTTTAGATTAGGTGTTTATGTCACCGATTTTTACAGTTTAATGAATACCCTTGTACTGTGATCACTTGTGTCTGTCTTACTTTGATTCCATACCTTCTTCACAGAAGTTAAAAATAGAGCAGCTTGTAAGAGAGCGCAAACACAAGGAGGGTGGCAAAGGCGCAGCGAGAGACATAAGACTAAGCCTGGGATCGACAACTTTTGACGACAATAAGGGAATGGATGGGCAAACAGAGTAAGAGCCTGGCAAGAAATATGATAGGACAGATATGCTGCCAGACAAACCCACACAGGGTCCTCTATGAGAAGGTACTGCGAGAACTTGATTGACCTAGATGGGGAGCGACAGGGAAGCACACCAATCGAAGTTTGACATGGAGAGCAGACAGAGAGACAGGGGGATTGTGGGGTGACAAGTATGAAAGAATGTGTCGTTCCAGGGTTACATCGTGCAGCATTGACAGTGTATACACAGAGATGTAGGGACTTTCCAGCATGAAGGAGGGGAGAAGTGGCAAGGGCATTCACTGCCACCGATGATACAGGGAGAATGGATGGGGAGATCGGGCTGACACAGTTCCCCTTACTGGAAAAGGGAGGGGGCGACCTCAATACATACCGTGGAAACATATCATCAAGGAAAATATGAGGTATGCGGCACCCTCGTTCTCCGCGGGTGCAGGGAAATGGATATACCAAATGGAGAGCATGACAGCAGGGCAAAAGTTAGCAGTAAGGGACATAAAAGGTTTACTAGTGGCGACCATCGGAGAGGCTGCCGATGATGTGTGCAAAAGGGCTGGATACACAGGAGTAACCACCCAGAAGTTTGCACATGATGGTTCATGGTTTGATAACTGCAGAACAGCAATATGGCAAGCTCTATATGTGCAGTACCCAGACACGTCAGATATTAGTGAGATTATGGCATGCAGAATGGGGGAAGAGGAAGACTCCCTACAATATATTCATGCTATTCAAGAGTTATGGAGACATGAAACACAAGAACCCTGGGACACAACAGTGGCATTATTCTATTATATACTATGCCAGGGGTTGCCCGAACAGGTGCAACACCAACTAAACAAGTTGGTGGGGATGGAGGCAATACCCTGGTAAGAAATACAACTTACAATAGTACATTACTGTAGGTTAATGCAAGCAAGCACCAGGAAAAAGAATGAGGAAAGAAAGCAAGAGGAGGCAAAGTTAGTGCAGAGGAAACTGTTTAAATATGCCAAGGATGGGGCTGTGTTAACAAGCGTGGGAGGACAGAGCACACCACAGACACAGTACGCACCTCTGCCCGCAGGAGGAGGGTTCATGGCGTAGTGGGATGGGCAGCATAGGTTCCAAAGAAGAGGGGGCTACCAAGGGGGCACAGGTATGGGCATCCAATGCAACAAAGACCAGGGGGATTTTCAGGAGGGTATCGCAGAAGTGGTT
Source organism: Ambystoma mexicanum (assembly GCF_040938575.1). Classification (NCBI taxonomy): domain Eukaryota; kingdom Metazoa; phylum Chordata; class Amphibia; order Caudata; family Ambystomatidae; genus Ambystoma; species Ambystoma mexicanum. The sequence continues at coordinate 1,201,946,728 of NC_090928.1, read as the reverse complement.
TACAAATGCAGCAGTGCCCAAAAGGATTCTCTGGAGGGTATCAGAGGCAAATAAGAAAACCACCCAGTGTTGGGTGTGTGGACAGATAGGACATGTATGTCGAAGCTGAGGGGGGATGCCACAGAATGGGGGAATGCAATACCAGCCAGCATATCTTGGGAAGAAAAGGGACTATTATGCCCAGGACTAGATACTGCAACAAGAACAGGCACCAAATGCATACATGCAGACACACCAGCCCATGTCACAGACACCACAAATGCAGGCACCAGTGCAGCATTACCCACAGATTCAAAGGCTTGACATTTGGGATGTTGTAGGAAACCATGATAAGTAAAAAAGCTCAATTTTGTAGTATATATTGGTGATTTTTAATTGCACAGATTAGCCGACACGTGTTTTGACCCAACAAGGGTCTACTGCAAGGAGTACGTGTGGGTGCAGGTAAGGTAGGCTTTAAACTCTCACTTTTCCAAGACCGCTCATATGTTTGGAGAGGCCACCGAGTCTTAAAGGCTATCCTATTCAAAAGCTCAAATTAAGAGCATTATTCTTTAAAGTTTAAAGCCTACCTTACCTGCACCCACACCTGTGCCTTGAAAAAGACCCTTGTTGGGTCGAAATACGTGCCGGCAAAACTGTGCATTTAAAAATCACCAATATATACTTCAACATTGAGCGTTTTTACTTACCACGGTTTTCTACAACATCACAAAAATCAAGCTTTTTAATCTTTTTCCACATCAAAGAAACCTGCAATCAAAGGGAAACTACCAAGCAGCCTGGCATCATTGTGACACAGGTTCAATACCCACACACTCTAAACCAAGAAACAAGATGGAAAGGCAGTATCTCACAAGAACCCAGTCCTAGGCAGCTGAGTCACACTCACGATTGCACGGATCTAGCACAGTGATCCTCCAATTTCTAGTGGATTATCTTCATCCATTGTATACAGGACTTGTACCCTATTTATTTATTTCATTTATTTAGGATATTTGTTGAATGTCCAGACCCAGAGGTATCATGGCGTAGGTTACAGAATCAGTACATGGATTACAGTATTACATGGGCATAGTTGCCGTTCTAAGTAGAGCCCGGTTGCAGACGTGGGTCACATGAGGCAGGGTGAGGTGGTTGTGGTGTTCATTCATGTGAGTTGAAAAGCCAGGTTTTTAACATGTTCTTAAAAGTCAGGTGAGAGGGTTTGGCTCTGATGTTGGGGGGAAGAGTATTCCATAGTTTCAGAGCTAAAACCGTAAAGCTGTTTCCTCCTGCCCTGGCTCTTTGATAGCGGGGAACGCAGAGGAGTAAAGTATTTCTGGATCTGAGGACTCTGGTGCTGTTTTTATGGGCAATGGCATTGTTCAGGTAAGTAGGAGCTGTGTTGTTAAGGCACTTGTGTGCGATACAGAGTTTTTAAAATGAGATTCTGGCTTTGATAGGGAGCCATTGTGCGTCCCTTCTGATCTTTGAGATATGGTGGGATTTTTTTATTCCTGCTGCTGCTCGCAGTGCTTTATTTTGTAGGAGTTGGAGTTTGGCGATGTTGGCTTTGGAGGCGATAACATTAATATGTTGGAGTAGGCTAGCTTGGACAGGATGCGAGCCCTGGCTAGAGTAATGCAATTTTGAGGGGTCAAGAATGTTTGACTCAGTGCAATGAGCTTTGAGGTGTAGGATGTGGATGAGGAGAGGGCATTGATATATTTGGTCAACGTGAGGTTGGCGTCGAGGTGAACTCCTAGCGTTTTGGCTTGGTAGAGAATTGGGATTGGTGTGCCATCGATAGTCATGGAATTATAGTCTTTGTGGAGTGCTTTGATTTTTGCTGTTGATCCACAATGAGGATCTCGGTCTTTTCGTCATTCAGACAGAGGCTGTTGTTCTCCATCCAGATTTGGATAATCGCATAGATTTTGTTGACTGTGATGGTGTCTTGCTCATGGTTACCCGTGATCGGGATAAGAATCTGCGTGTCGTCAGCAAAATGTGTGTAAAGCACACCTATGGCATCTAGCGCTGCGAAGAGTAGCTTAGTGTAAGACTCGTAGAGGGTTAGGAGTAGGCAAGAGCCTTGCAACCCTCCTATCGGGACTGGGATAGGGTCGGCTGCTTCCTTACCAATGCTGACTCTAGAGGTGCGATCCAATAGAAAGGATTTGACCCATAGTGTGGCTTCTTGGGAGAAGTTGAAGTTGGTAAGCAAGGTGTTACATAGTTGGTTGTGGTCCACCAGGTCGAATGTGGCAGATAGATCTAATAGTAGTAGAATGCTAAGGTTTCCAGTATGGCGTATAATATCCATTTGGATTTTTAGGTCTAGAAGTGCAATTTCGGTGCTATGGTTAGGCCGAAAGCCTGATTGTCTGGCACCTAAGAGTTGATTCTCTTCCAGGTCATTTTAAATTTGGGAGTAGGCCAAAGTGATAGTTAGTGGGTATCGCCAGGTCCAGGGATGTTTTATTTTAGCAATGGGGTGACCCACACTTCCTTGATACTGGCAGGGACTTCAAATGAGACAAATGAGGCGTTGATACATATTGTGATGATGGGTGCTAAAGTGGGGCACATAATTTGACCAGTTTGGCTGGGAAGCAGTCTCCTTTACAGGTGGTGGCTTTACGTTTGACGATGGTGTCAAGGACTTGATTTTGGCTGACTTGAGAGAATTTGAATGCATTATTTGGGTTTCTGGGTTCTGGGCCCAGCAATAAGGTGAGGGGTTCTTTGCTGCCTAGTATTGTTTTTTTTTGCTGTAATTTTGTTTGGGAGCATAACAATTTTGGCTGCTAGTAAGTTTGGTTGGCTTTGGCGAATGCCTTTGCAGAGTCTATAGTTCTGTTTTTATGGATGTGTTCCAGCATTCTTTTGTTGCGCCTTAGCAATACTAGCTTATCATTAAACCAGAAGTTAGAGTGTTTAGATGGCCGTGGTATTTTTGTTTTGATTGGTGCAAGTGCATTAATGGTCATTGTGAGGCAGGTATGATAGATGTCTGTAAGGCAGTTCGGGTCTGTATCTATACAGATTTGAGCAGAGAATGCCTCTAGTAGGATAGGGGTGATGTTGTCAGCTGAGAGGTTTTTAATATTCCTTATTTCAATGGGGTTATGGGGAGTCATGTCCCTCAATATTATTTCTTGTGTAAAAATTTGGAAGCAAATGAGGTGGTGATCAGATCAGTTGATGGCTGAGATGGAATCGATGGATAGGCTTGTGTTCATGGTAAGTATCCAATCTAGCATTCTGCCTTTACCATGAGTGGGGGCATTCACAAGTTCTGTGAAATTCATGTCAGAGAGGGTGAAGTGTAGGGCACTTGTTTTGTGATCAGAGGCATCATTGAATACTAGATTCAGGTTCCCAAGTAGTATGAATTTGGTATTGGGTTTGAGGTAGGGTGTGATGAGAAGTGGAATATCAGATTACGGGTGGTTGAGGTGGTTGGGAGCTCTATAAACGATGAGGAGGTTGATAGTGGTCTTGGGGTTAGTGGAAAGTTTGATGAGTAGTAGTTCGTATCCTTCCAGGTTATCGCAGGGGCAGGATCTGAATTGAATATGATTGTTGGCTATGAGCGGGGCCCCTCCTCCTACTGAGGTAGTGCGGTCTGATCTGAATACGGTGAAGTCAGGGGGGATGGTCAATGTGAGTCCTGGGCCCGACGCTGGGTGCAGCCAGGATTCAGCGATAACTAGGAGGTCCAGGTGGTAGTCTACAATGAGATCATGTATCTCAATGATGTGGGCGCCTAGGGAGCGCACATTGAGGCGGGCTCCTTTGAGCGGGAGGGAAGGCATGGGGATGATGGGGTGGTTGGTATGTACCTGGGTGGTATGGGTGTTACTCTTGTCACTGGCTGGGGTAGAGGTGGATGTAATTTGCATTTTGGTTATGGGGCGATGGAGGTGTGATACCATTTGGATTCCGGTCTGGACAGCTGGGTATTTGTAGAATTGGGGTATGCTATGGCGAGAGCAAGCAGATAATCTGGTGCGTCTAGGGTTCCCTTTGCATGGGTAAGTGGTTGCTGGCGGTGGCAGTGCTAGTCTGGCCATAAGGCGGTATGTCCGTGGCGGACCGATACAAGGGAGGGTGCAAGCTGTGCTAGAGTAGGTGTTGTAACAAGCGCTGGAATCATTGTTAGTGAGGTGTCTAGTGTTGCCGATGGGCATATGATCTTTAGGCTGTGGTGGAGTAGGTTGAGGGAAGGGGGCGATTTTAGGAAGGAAGGGGGTGGGGCAAGGAGTGGGGTGGTGGCGGGTGCAGCCTATTTTGATCAATCCATTTATATATGGGTGAAGGCTCCTCCTGAGCTTGGTTGTGAGTCCATTTTGATATGGGGAGAGGCCATTGACTTATAGGTCTGTGGTGATTGTGCAGTCTGCCGTTTGGGCGTGAAAGCTCCTATGCACATGAGGTAGGTGCGGATGGTAAGCAGGAATTGTGTCCCACTATGCACAGTGTGTCGATGATGATGTGTCATGATGTGTGGCTGTGGGCTGGGGAGGTGTGCGCTGTGTTGGGAGCGGGTGCTGTGGATAGTTCTAGTTGGGTTGTAGAAGATGATGAGGTGTAAGGGTGGGCAATTCAAGTACTAAGGCTGTGATTATCCTAGTGTATTAGCATAGCATACAGTAGGGGTCACAATTTAGCTCGTAAGCGTGGGTGCAGGCTGGTGGTCTAATATACAGTGTTAAGCACAGTAAGGGTATCATGGCGGTATGGCACAAGTATTATGCATTTAACAATCTGACTATGGCTTGTAGTGATGGATCACAGTTTAACTCATAAGGCACACATATTAGGCAATTGACAATCTGACTATGACATACAGTAGGGGTTACAGTTTGATGCATAGGCATGGGTGCAGGCACAACACTGGTGGTCTAATACACTGCGCTACGCAAGGGTGGTCTAATACACTGCACTATGCTCAGCAAGGGTACCGTGTCAGAATGGCACAAGTATTATGCAGTGAACAGTCTGATAGATGATACAGTAGGGCTGCAGAGGCGTGCACATTATGGCGTGGTCTGTCTCCGGTGAGCAGGTGTATGCATTAAGTGGAGAACATACTGTCAAGGGCGATGTCAGCATGAGGATGCACAGATATTAGTTTTTACATCTATGGCACGCATAGTAGTTCAGAGATGCATCGATAGGTAATGGACAGTGTTTGGCTTTCCTCGTGGCTGTAGGGTATTTAAATCTCTCAAGTACAGATCAAAGCGGTTGTGGGGGAGATTTCATGGGGATGGGTAAAGGCAGGCTGTGAGACGAAGCTGACCGCAAGCGTGGGGAGGCTGGCTACCTTCAACTAGGCAGTTGTGGGTGTGGTGGTTAATAAAGTGACAAGTGTGGTTGTTGGCCAAGGATGGGAGGGAGTAAAATAGGCCAGTCCCTGCTTCCCGGTTCTCCCGAGAACCATATTGTCGAAGCAGAATTTCCTTTAGTTATGAATCCAGTGACAGTTTTGTGTACCAATCCCACGGAAGCTACCTACTTTGCAGTCATAGATTTGAAGAATGCCTTCTTCTCTATACCACTACACCCAGACTCACAAGACTTAACTTTGTTTCTATATAGAAATTGGAAGTGAAAACATACAATACTTCCTCAAGGGTTTTGTGAATCACCTTCCATATTCAACAAGGTCCTTCAAATGGACTTAGGAAATGTAAAATTGGAGAGCGTAGTTAGACAGACCGTAGACAACATATTGATTTGCAGCAAGACAAAGACACAGTGTAGAGAAGACCTGGTGTATATGTTGGCTGCACTAGCAGAAAAGGGATACAAGGTAGACAAGGCTAAATTACAATATTGCCAGAACGAAGTGTTGTATATTGGACAACTGAGGTGATAAGCAAGACAGCAAAGCCCACACCTGAAGAGGGAAACAGGGTCCTGAGATCACCCCTCCACCCCAGTAAGTTCATGATGAGATGAAAGGCCAGAAATACTCATAGCTACCCAGCTTATTTCAGACATATCCCAAATGCACCAATAATTGACAAGTACATGAAGAGGTACCCGCTCAGCCAGCCAAACAGACCAAATACAACGCAGATCGTTCCATGTGTGGAAGAAGAGCCCATGATCGTGAAGAGACACCTATATAAACAGCCTGCACTATGCACCAAGAAGTCATGTTACTGATATCATTAATCATTCGTGACACCACGACATATCGCCGTTAGACGTGAAGCACACGTGCAGTCCACACAAACACACACTCAAATGCATGAAGAACATGAGCACACAGTTCTATAGCTAGAGCACAGATACAAATACATACTGTCAATGCTTTTATTATTTTGTCATTAGCCAAATGCAGCAGCGCAAAACCGCAAGTCACAAGAGATCCTGAGCAAGCTTGCTGATGCTTAAAGCCAATAGTTGCGTGGACATACAGGAGTACATATGGAACCTGATCATAACACATATAGCTAAACCATAGGGAATGTAGTATAACATGGACAATGTAGAAACCGCATTATAAGGTTTAGGAAAATTACAGCAGGCCTCAAATCACTGAGCAGGAGACGTACAGAGGTGACTAAGGTTGCACAGACAGCAAGACGCGTGAGACTGGTCCACAGCCAAGGTCAAGAGATATGAAGACACATTCCAATCCCCAGACGACAAAGGGACCAGCTACATAGAAACTGAATAAATCCTCAAAATTAGGAGCTACAGAGCTCAATTTTGTGGTCTCTAAACACGTGGTTCAGCTGAATGAGACGGGCAATCTTCCATCGTGGGAAAGAGCAGCCAGTCCCAGCAATCAGACGCAGATTGCAAGAAGTGTTGCTACCGTTAGGAGAATATTCTCATAAGGGAAGGTGTTGTACACAAGTCACAATACTGACGCATAATCGTTCACTTCACCTTGAAAAGTTACACAGCAAGCTGAGTACTCATTTGAGTCCAAGGTCTGGAGGGATCAGCTCTAGCCAATCACAATTTAGTATTCCAAGGGTGGATGGCAAAGGACAAGAACCAATGGTAAACCTACTACTCTGCAACAATGTAGTAGATGGTCAATTGGGGATGGAACAGGCCAGGACCAGTGGAATAACTTCTATAGGTAGCCATATAGGTAATAGAGGTCTCAATAACCAATCCCCCACAACAATTGGTTTTTGGAGAAGGGCCCATGGGATGCCGGAGTATTGACGCAATTTTGGAGTAAAAGTGGCCTGCGAGCCAGGAGACGTTGAGAAGTACTGGAATCCACCTGTGCTCTTGTATTGATCCCTGTTGGTTTTATTTGCAATAAACCGCAGTTTCAACTTGCCGTTGACTGATTCCTCTGTATATACTGGGGGAGATAGTTGGGCTCTAAAAGGCTGTAGACTTCCAGCATTGCTCTGGCATACCTGGGAGTTCCACCCAATAAGTTGGTAGCAGAGCTGATGGTTCACTGCACCAGCCCGGCACCAGGTTGTCCCCTTCACAGAGAACCTGAGAGGCTGCAGGACCTTGCTTATGTTGAGAAAGACAGGGAACGCGTACCCGTGGAAAGACCGTCAGGAGCCAGCTTGAAAATGTCCTTCACAAAGTCAGCGAGGGGTCCAGGCAGACCAGAACGGGGAAGTGGCACTTTCTGGAGGACACGGCAGCCGACACCGCCAGCAGACCACAGAGTGTAAGTACTGACCCAGTGAAACAGCAACTGTGGGTGTGAGGGAGGGTATTGAGTATTGTGGGGTATTGTTTAGTATCATAGAGTATTGTCTAAGTATTGTCTAAAACTGTCAAAGTTAGTAGGGAGAGGAGCAGTGGTAGATGTCCTTTTTCTATGTTTAGGGCACATTCGAGTGTAGAGGTAAACGGTTCTGGTGAATAACCTAGACTATTGACTCGAGGGCACCGACGACAGATGTATGTAAATAGTGGATTTCCTGTGGGTTGGATGTTTCAGCTCGGGTCATAGATGATTGTATCCCTGTAAACTTTTGCAAGGAAGCTGGCCTAGATTGCGGAAGGTGAGTCGACTCATTAAGTCTCCTGGAGTGAGATGTTTTGCAGGCGAGGCGACGCAGCAGGCACAGTTTCACAAGAGAATATTGGTTAACACTGCCTGGAGGCGATACGACAGGTGTGTGGTTTTTGTGTATTTTGGGAGCAAAGAGTCATAACAGTGTACTTGTGGTATTTGATTTCTCAGCACTATCTTGTTTAGTAAAGTGGTGACGTCACCCATAGGTTTGCACATAGGACACGGAGAGCACGAGACGGTAACAAACTAGCAGTCGAAATTAGAGATTGGCAGACAAGGTGAACTAGTGGCCATGTGTGGAAGGCAGCTGAACAAGATTGTGGGTGTGGCTTAGGAGGCAGTGACTGTGCAGTTGTAAAGGAGTGGTTCACACAGCACGCCTGATAAGTTGTGGAGCCAGAGAGGCTTGTAGCAAAGTCAAAAGTATTATTATTACATTGTGCCTTTTCCCTCAACAGCGGATTGTCGAAATCCTCGATTTGAGGTCAGGTAAAAGACAAAACCCACTTGCAATCTATCTGTGGAAGTGCATGTGTGACACACCTCTAAAGCACCTTTGTAAGACACTCCCACCCTTCAGAGAGAAAATATGTAAATATAGCATAGAGTGGTCTAAAAGGGAAAGTTAACTAAACCATGGCCCCCTTGCAGAAGTTTCTCCAAAGACGTGAAGCAATCACTACTGACACACATACAGGGTGCCTATAAGGGTAAGAAGCTTGCAAGCCATATGGCAAGATTCAAGCTTTGTAGGATGTTTCATGAGGGCGAGGGGGATGCATGGAGGCATCAGTGGATGCTGAACCAGCAGGAGGCACCGGGGTGTACGACCACGCATTCCAATCCCCCACACATCCCTCCAAGTGTAGTATCTGATGACACAGATGATGAGCATGGGATGTACCCATTACAAGAAGTAAGAGCATTATGGGAATTGAGAGAAGCAGAGGGGTATTTAAATCCAACATATAAGCCACCACCATATACTCGGAAGGAGGGGTTGAGAGGCGCAGTACAGCTAATCGCTGAGATGGGAACTAACAGTCAGATGCATAAGGGGGAAAAGGAGTTGCTAGGAGGAGTAACAACGGGCGAATGGATAGGGGGACGGACATTTCTAAAGCTGGAAGGGAAGACAGATGGGCAGACAGAAGGGGAGACTAAGGCGCTGGAAGGTCTGAAGGGGAGCAGTGAAGCATCGGACTGGGCTGAAATAATGGAGGAAATGGACAGAAGGGAGAAGGAAAGAGAGGAGAGGGTAGAGAGAAAGAGGACAGTGCAGTGTGAGGAGGAGAGAGGAAAGGCTAGAGAGAGAGATGATTGGGAGAGGAGAAGGGAGGAAGAGAAGAAGCAGATGCAGAGTGAAAGAGAGGAAAGGATAGAGAGAGATTATAGTGAAAGAAAGCGTGAGGAGCGGAAGCAACGGGACAGAAGGATAAGAGAAGTAGAAGAGGTTGAGAGGCAGAGGGAAGTAGCAGAGCAGGAAAAACATAAGTTGATTGAGAGGGAACAGAGGAAGTTGCAGGTGGAAGGATTGGCAAGGGAACGTGCATGAAAGAAAGAGGATGAGCAAGCAATAAGGGTGAAAAAGACACAATGGACAGTAAACAGGAACCACTACAGACTTGAGGAGGGCAGACGAGCAGAACCCGATAGCACACGCTGACGGGACAGGAGCACATTGGAAAGGGACAGAACAGGCCTAGGGGCCTGAGGCAGAGGCAGCAGATATGACATGAGGGATATCGCCTTAGCCTGAAACCCAACACGGACATGACAACTAGGAGACTGAGCTTCGCAGAAGACTTTTGCAGTTACATGGGCTTGGGATCTGACAGCGAAGGATGGAACAGTGGGGACCAGAGGCGAAGCTATGTTTGCTCCAGTACACAGGGACGGGTGCAGACAAGCGAGTAACATGGGAACAAGGAACACACACATAGGGAGTAGGGAGCAGCAGGGACGAGCGGGCACTGCAGTTAATAGACTACTTAAGCAACATCGATGATGTAGCATCTTATGTAGAGAGGCTCAGAGACCTCATAGGATGAAGGAAGGGGGAAACAGCTATAGTTTGCTCAAGGGGATGGCTAACTGTTGGAACATGACAACAGTGTCCATATACCCATAGCAGAGCCGATAGACGTGTACAAAGGCATCGAAAGTGAGAACAGACAAGTTAGGCTGACTAGAAGCATGCATGGGGAGGAATGGTTTACACAAATTCCCTTGCTGGAAAGGTGCAACCTCAGTATATACCATGGAAACACGCTGACAAGGAGAACGTGAGGTGTAGGCTGCCATTGTTAAGCGCGAGTGCTGGGAAATGGATTTATGAAATGGAGAGGATGACAGAGGGACAGAGGTTAGCAGTGGGAGACGTAAAGAACTAGTGGCAATCCTCGGGGGGGACGCTGCTGATGAATTATGGTAGAGTGCAGGGTTCTCTGGAATGACAACCCAAAACACAACACATGATGATTCACCATTTGCGAAATGCAGAGCAGCAGTATTGGAACACTAAGGACACAATACCCACACACATCAGACATTGGGGCAATTAAGTCCTGGAAAATGCGGGAAGATGAAGACCCCTTACAGTTTATTCAGAAGATTCAAGAGCTTTGGTGCCTTGAAACTCAAGAACTTTGGGATAAAACAGTAGCAATATTTTATCAGATACTATGCCATGGGCTGTCGGAGCCCATTCAGAAACATTTAAGGAAGCTGATAGGCATGGAAGCAAAAGCGTGGCCAGAAATACAGCTAACGATAGTTCACCATTGTAGGCTATGGCATGAGAAGCTTAAGAGAAAGGCAGAGGACAGGAAGGTAGCCAAAGCGAAATTAGTACTTAAAAAACTATTGAATTACGCAATGGAATGGCGGTACTAACTAGCCAGAGGACACAGGGGACGCAGCAGAAGCAGTCACAGCAGATCACACCACCCATGGGGGGAGGATTGATGGAGCGGGGGAACAAACAGCAAGGGTTTGGAGGGAGAGGGGGCTAATCGAGACGACATGGGTTTGGTCCACAGTTAACACATCCAACTGGGCTTTCCAGGAGGTTTTCAGGGATATGAGCAGCAGGTGCAGCAGGGCCAGGGGTATTTTTCAGGGGGTTTCCAAGGGCAGGGGAGGGAGCCACCACAATGTTGGATGTGTGGGCAGATAGGACACATCTCAAGAGTGTGTAGGAACAGGGGAGTGATGCAGAATTAGGGAGCACAATGCCAGCCACCATATTAGGGGGATCAGGACGACTACTAGACACATGACCAGCAGCACCAAGGACAAATACAGAGCACACACCAACAAGCACCACGGATGCAAGCACAAGAAACCACAAATGAAAGCCCCTGTACACAGTATTTATAAGCACTACAGTTTCGCAGGAACACACAGCAATTGGCACAGATATAGAAAAATGACGCAGTGGCACACGTGGACTCCATGGCAACGGTTCCCGTTAGACACCTGGGAGGAGTTACTATGGCCAGGAACAACCCTTTTACCGGGAATGGGATGTCCTTATACACTCAACAGGACAGCCCCAAGACGTACTTGATGTGTTCCATCCTGTCGATCACACCCGACCTGGCGGAGGATCCTCGCATTGGGGCGGCGATAGGTGAGAAAACATTTTTCCTTTCTTATAGACACAGGGGCGACTAGTTCCTGATTTGAGAAGGCACATTTAAATTGTCAGGTGATGCCATGAATACTCAAGTATTCTCTGGGGCTTGGGAAGTAGTTCCTTTCATAGATGACATTTCTATTTCTATAAGAGAACACAACCTCTCGCTGCCTTTACTTTACTCTTGACAGACACCTATAAACAAACTGGGACGAGACATTATGAGCACACTAAATATGACAATTTCATTCACAGACAAGTGGATAGTGTGCCTCACACCTGGAATACACATGCTCAATGTAAGAGAGATCAGTCAAGCCTATTTTGAACAGAAAGTACAGAGGGGGGTGCCAGTAGACAAGGAAATGTTCCAGTACAGGACTGCCATTGCGATACATGGCTGCCAGGGATTGGAGGGAAGCTGTGGTGTATGCCAAACAAGTACCAAATGAGTTTGTTCAGACCTGAGATATCATTGGACGAGGAAGAGGCAACAATAGTGCCAATAGAAATTGAGGCCATGGTTTCAAAAGACGATTGGATAGCAGTACATGGGATGGATGACACAAGGAGACCATGGCGGGCAATGATCGCAGTGCCAGAAGTGTGCAGTTTGACCACAGTGACAGAGGAAGAGCTATTCAGGGACGAGAGATCAGAGACAGAGCTGGTGTTCGAGATGAGTGTGTTTTACTGGTTGAGGATACACTAAAGAGAGGTACCACAGAGGATGGCAATGGCGCAGGAAGCTACTGACATGGGTGGAAAATGAAGCTGGTCCAATGCCAATAATACCTCTGAAGACACCAGCACTGTTTTACCAGAATAATGGTGAAGTAAAAGTCGGGGAAAATGTTGGATGCAAAAGCATTGAACAACACACAGCTACGAAGGCAGGAACAGCTGTACTGTTGGATCATTACTAGGCCTGCGGATTGAAGGCATACGAGAAGCTGACACCTGACTGGGGAAGAGTTTGTTTGATGGTACACATCAACATGCCTTCATTGATTGTGCCGAAGAAGGAGGTGAAGCTTGATGAGTTCCCAAAAATGGACAGTAACAAAAGGTAGAGGTGGTCAAGCGAAATGGTACCAACAGCCAAGGCAAAGAAGCCAGCTGAACTGAGCAGAGTAAAGAGAGGAGCACATTACATCTCAGAAGCATCAGAAACAGCACTTGACGACATTCCAGCAGAATACAGACTGTTCAGCAGGACACAAATGTTCTTTGCATCAATTTTACCATCTGTGCAGACATACACAAATGCAAAGTGGTTACAGATTACCCATCGGGAGCGGATGGTGATGATCAATTTCACAGTTATTGGGTTCAAAGCAATAAAGAAAGAGCTTCAAGCAATAAGGTTGGAGACGCTCCAGCATAGATATTTTCTGGACCTCCTCACACCCATGGAAGGAGGAGTTTGCGCAAAGTTATGGAGTTCCTGTTGCACATTTCAACCTGTCAACGATGAAGATAACAAAACACTATCAGATGCACTGGCACAGGTGGCGTGGATGCATGCCAAAATGGAAGAAGCAGCAAGGTGGACAGGAAAGGACCAGAGCTGGATAGCATACCTATGGTCATGGATGCCATCCTGGCTGTTAGTTGGACTAAAGGTGATAATGGGAGGACTTGTGCTGTCAGCAACCTTGATGTGTGAGATTACCATCTGCATGGCCAGGTGCAAGAGAACAGTGTAAGAGGCTATCAGAATGCAAGTCCTGATGGATGTGAATATAGGAGGAGCAAAGGACGAGATTATGGCAGAAAGGAACAAGATAAGAGAAAGGATTGTACAATGCAAACTGTTCCCATTTGGAGTTATGAAATTGGACAACCCAATCAATTCAAAATACAGTGAGTAAAGTGGGTTTGGTGCAACCCACTTGAATGAACTGGTCTTTTGATGATCAAACAAACTACTATGGGCACCTCGGAGGAATTACGAAGATATGGCAGCCAAGAGCAAAAGGACTGTCATATAAGGATGTGGTCGACAGGTCGACCAGAGAGGGGACTGAAGGGATGGGGAACCCTGCCACCACCACCACCTCCTACTAAATTTATGACAAGTAAGAAGGCCAGGAAACACTGCAATCACCCATTCTATTTTGGACCTATGATTGACAAGTATGTCGGGAGGTATCCCCTTAGCTGACCCTACCGATCAAAGGACATACAGATCTACCCTTACATGGATGAAGAGCCACAGCCCATGATTGAGACCCTTGTATGAACAGCTTGAACTAAACACAAAGAAGCCATGTTGCTGACGTTGTTAGAGACACCACAACATCTGCACTTCAAGACACAAACACGCACTTGAATATATAAAGAACATGAGCGGACAGTTCTATAGTTGGAGGATGGATCACATACATACTGTTATTGCTTTTATTATTTTTGCCACTAGCCAAATGCAGAAAGCACAAGGTGCAAGAGATCCTGAGCAGAGCTTGCAGGTGCTTACATGTGAATAACCCTATGGAACTGCAGGAGCACCTATGGGACCTGACAGAGCCAAGTGTGACTGACCTATGGAAAGGTTTTATAGCATTGACAATGTAGATACCACATTATAAGGTTTAGGAAATACAGCAGGCCTCAGGCCTCTGAGCAAGAGACGAGCTGAGCTGATTCAGGCTGGACAGGGAGCAAGACATGTGAGACAGGACCCGCAGCCAAGGTCAAGAAATACTGATGACATTCCAATCCCCAGACGGCAAAGGGACCAGCTGTAGAAAATACAAATAAATCCTCATAATTCAGAGCTGCACAGCTCAAATATGTGGTCTATGATCATGTGACATGGCCAAAGCAGACAATGAACAGCGATCGGTGGTGGGAAAGGAGGGCTGAACACAGGCAGCCAGACACAGACTGCTTCAAGTATGCAACAATATGTAACACGTGTCGCACCGGACAGGAGAGCACTCACATAAACAAAGGTGGTGCACACAAGTTACAATACAGACACATAATTGTTCTCACCTTGAAGAGGTACACAATGAGATGAGAATCTTTGCAGATCCCAGACCTCAGGACCTCAGCTCTAGCCAATCACAGTATAGTACCATAGGGGTGGGTAGCAATGGGCAAGAACCAATGGTAAGTCCACCACACTGCAACAATGAGTGACCTGGGGATGGACCAGGCCAGCCACCTGATATGCGAGGGCCAGTAGAATAACATCTATACTGTCCTATATAGGTAATAGAATACTAACTACATAATCAGTGGCCCGATAGGTGTTCTGGAGAAGGGCCCAAGTTGTGACAAAGTGCGGACGCATCTGGGAGTAAAACTGGCCTGCGAGTCGAGGAAGAGTGAGGTGTGCATGAATATTTTCTGTTCCTGTGCTGATCCCTGTTCGTTTTGTATGTAATAAACCATAGTTTGAACTTGCCATTGATTGAGTCCTCCATGTATCCTAGGGGAGGGTGTTGGGCCCTCCAAGCCTGCAGACTTCCAATGTCCCTTTGGCATACCTGGGGGTCTGTCCCCAACACTTAGTTCCTTATTCTGAGGCCTGTGGCTTCATGTAATTTCATTACAGTCATTCTATGGTTTCTCTATGTCTATATATGTATATTGTACTTCTTTCTCTCCAGGTTAGTAGTATTCAGCTCTTCCAGGTTCTTGATATATCATCGCCTGAAGTCCCATATGGTTAGTTGCAATAATCGGCTGCAAGCTTGCTCTGTGGGACTCTTACTTGTGTGCATTTCTGTGTTTCTGCATTTGGCTAATAAAAGAAAAAGGTTTATGGCAGTATGTACATGTATCAGTCATTTGGCTATAGAACTGTGTATGCATGTTCTTCGTGTGGGCACGTGTGTGTCTGTGTAACTTTATGCAGGGATACAAGTTTCATGTCTAATGTTACTGCGTTGTGATGTCTCTAATGACGTCAGCACGGTTGGATATTTATCATTAGTCAACCTGCTCCAGTGATGTGGCACCGGTGTCTGCAAATACATCAGCTGGATAGGGTTTGCACTGTTGTTTAAGAGAGTATCTGCTCACATATGTAGGATGTACTGGACCTCCTGGGGGCTGGCCAAACAGTGACTGGCATCTCTCGTTTCTCGGTCTTCAGGCTGTCATGCATATAGGACAAACGAGGGCCATTCCAGGGACCCTCTCTTCATTTGTAGCCCCCGGAGGGAGGGGGGGTCTGATTTGTACTGGAAAATGGGAGCATAAAGGCTATTGGATGGTGTAGTGATACACGAAATTGCAACCTTGCCAATCAGGGCTTTAGATGACAGCATTAGCCGCTGAAAGCCAATAGTGTATTCAAAGTATGTGCTCAAAATGCTGACAGTAGTCTGTTGTAGCACTTCCATTATGCAGTAGTGAGCTACAAGGAATATGCAGGCCTAGTATGAAATAGGTCACATTAAGCATTGTTGATAGACAGGCAGGGAGGACCCCTAGCTCTGTACCTAATAGGTATTTTTGGAGTGTTTGGAACATCATGGCACCTATATAGCGCTTAGATAGCCAGTCTTAAGCACTATAAACACTAAGCTATGAGTGCATGCCTTTTAGAGCTTGCAGATGGGGTTAATACATCCCTGCTTCCCTTAGAATATTCAGCCTCACTAACGGTAGCCCTGGCTCCAAGCTAATCTTGCTTTTCTCTGGGAAGGTACTGATAAGACATTCCTCAGCCAGCGCAGATGGGAACCAGGGAGGGGTAGGAGCGAGCAGGGTGCCTCTCAGAGAGAGTTGGGTTTTTTCCATGAGCCAGTTGCACAGGGAAAGTTCTGGAACTGTGCGTCATGGTGACTGACAGCAAGAGATTATAAAATATCCATGCACACATGACTCGAGGGGAGATCGTCCTGTGGACTTGATTCGTGTACAGTCAGGTGCCCGGCATTGGCTCTCACGGTGTCCTCCAGCCTTGTTTTTCTATGAAAAACCCAGGTCTCCCAGGGCTGATTAAGGGACGTAAGACTGTGTTTCTCTATGTTTCTCTATGTTTCTCTATGTTTCTCTATGTTTATCTAAGTCCCATGTTTCACTATATTTTGCATTGCTCTTTGTTTTATGCTTTGTAATATTCTCTAACTTGAATACCAAATGTATATGAAATTCACTGCTTAGAATAAATATGCTAAAACTTTGAGGGTGTCATTTGTCACTAGCATGAGATCACTGCTCAGCACAATAGAACCTGTATCTTGGGCTGAATTGGGTATTTTTGCTCTCAAAGGGCTGGCCCCGAGGAAGATTTTGCCCATATCAAGACATTTGGTGGCAGCTTTGTGGGATTTGTGAAGAGCAGTGCCATGCTGACATGACAAATTGTGTGAGAGAACACAGTGTAGAGTGGGGAGCAGGCTGTCGCATTTCCTTGATGGTCTCACTGCAGCTCTGAGACTTCAAAAGGCAGCAATGTTGTGTCGGCTTGCCGTGGCCGATAGCTTGTGTGGTTAAGACTCCCTTCAGTAAATCAGTCGTGACTGACTTATTGCATGGGATTGGTGCCAGGGTGTACAAGGCAATAAACGAGCGGGAAATGGCTTTGTTTAAAGCACTCCGATGAATGGTTAAGAAAGATGTATGCTCAATTAGAAAAATAATTTTATCATGTGGTTTCCCAAGTTTAAAGTTGTAATTTGGAATGCATAGTGAGACGGAGTTCTCATCTCTATTCTGTCATGAGGGCAGGAAAAAAAATAATTGCAGGGATTTGACATGCAAATTGTGAATAGTGATTTAACCATTGACTCAGCCCCAGTGTGCTAGCGAGTGGGGGCTGTAATGTTCGGAGGCGAAGGTTCGCTTTTTTGATGTATGCTTTTGAATGTTGGCATTCCTGAATAATGAGGAGCCATGCTTAGGAGAATGAGTAACATCTGTGCTGAGAGCCTAAAGAGTTTTTTCTTTCTTTTGGCAACTGTAAAATTCCATGTGCTAATGGTGGCAAATTCTGTTTAAAGGAAACACACTAAAATGACTATATTGCATTTTAAGCTGTGCCATGCTTTTAATGGGTGAGAGACTCACTTAAAAGGAAAGTGAGTGAATGTTATTTGGATTTTCGATTTTTGTGTACTGATTTGAAATTGCAGAATCAGTTTGCAATGGTTGGGGGGAAAAACAATTTATATTTTTCTAAATTGCCCCTGGAGTATTTTTGACTGTCCCCATGCTATGCCATGGATTTGTGCTGTTGCCTTATAAGTGATGTATGATTTGGAAATAGTGTCCTGTTGACTGTGATACATGGGGAAAAATGTTGTTGACACATTAAACAGCCCACAAGCAATAGAGTGTGGGTTGTTCTTGCAAAAAAAAAAACGTGCAGGGAGCTGCACTAAACATATGGCATTTTTTATTTTTTAAATGCACTGAAATGAGTGGTTATAGTTTGGCAATGGTACAACAGAATTGACATCTGTGTGTGATAAGATAGCACAAAGATTTAATGGGTTGTGAGTTCTCTTGAAAGATCGCACATTACAAAAGAAAAGTGCCGCTTTTGAAAACAAGAGTCTTGCTGTGTGTGCAGAGCTTGTGCCTTGAAGCTGTCTTGGGCGAGGTGCAGGAAGGCAAACAAAAGCAGAAACAGTACAAGAAAGAGTTAATCTGGATGAACTGTCTGAAACGAGTGCTTCCCATTGAAGCCGCCACAGTATAAGAGTTATAGGCAAAAGAGATAAGCTGCGTGCTCATGGCGCTGCCAGGTGCACACGAAAGATAAACATGCCTGCATTCCTGAGGAAGGGGGAGCAAAAACAGAGAGCTGTTCAAAAAGTAAAGAATTTGCCCAGTAAACTGTGGTAGGGAACAAAGGCTTCATGCAGGATGGCAGACGGGCACATCACATCTGAACATTTACCTATGCATCTGTGAATGGGCCAAGAAAAGACAGCTGCCCATTCCAACAGACATTACTGTGCAAACCGCATTCCCATGTGATGTGATGTGAAGTGAAACGCTATTGCTGTGCAAGCTGCATTCCAATGCTCCATGTGATGTGAACTGAAGTAAAGCGCTGTGCACTGGAGAAGAAACCTCTAGGCGCTTTGAGAAGAGAAAATACACATCTGGCAAACTGCAAGCTACATTGCCAGGGATGGAGTAACTGACAAAGACATTATGGCATTCCAGATGGAAGCAAAACTGACAAAAGTGCTTAGCCGTTTTGCAAGAGACAACATGCAGAGCGGGGCTTTGAAGTACAACATGAACACTGCACATTAGCCATGATCCAGAAGCCACATGGCTTAGTGCAAGAATGAATGATTTGTTGAAGCAACAAAAGAAACTGACTCAGACTATCGCACTCAAAGGGGTGGTTCAGGAAACAGCAAACGCCCTTTGAAAAAATGACAAGTGAAAAAACCAGAGGCTTGAAAAGACACTGCCTGTATGAAGAATAAACAGCTGCTTGTACAACTGTAAGCGGTATTGGACTGAAAGACTTTACCTTTGAAAAATGGAGTGATGCCAGCAGGGCAAACCTAAACCAAGATCATGAGACACTGGAAGCAAGTTGGCGCCTGGCATTTGTGATCGCTTTGGTGAAAAAGAAAAGCATTGTGCGACCTGGGTACTTACTATATGGCTTTGTAAAAGCACAGATCAGTCTGAGGTACCATTGACCAGCTATGATTGCATTGCACAAATGAGTTTGTGATT
The DNA here is from genome assembly GCF_040938575.1 of Ambystoma mexicanum. Lineage (NCBI taxonomy): Eukaryota > Metazoa > Chordata > Amphibia > Caudata > Ambystomatidae > Ambystoma > Ambystoma mexicanum. Next base: position 1,201,927,409 of record NC_090928.1, on the reverse strand, counting down.
AGGCAGTTACACCCCGTATGGTTGAGTGTAAATAAGCCCCCAGAAACATGCAGAAAGGTGATAAATAATTGCAGTAGCAATGACAAAGTGTGTAGTTACCTGATGAGACTTTTTGAAGATGGGGGTGGTATTATGGGAAGGGGTGGATAACGCTGATATTGAAGTTTTGACGACATCCTAACATGAAGAATAATGATATTGAACTTTTGATGAAATCCTAACATTTTTGTTTGTATTTTTGCCTAGGCAAAAAAGACCAGGCATTTCACAATATCAGAAAGTTAATATGCAGTTTGTGGGTGACACTGATCAAAGAAGGGTCAGACGCATTCTCAGAGAAAGCGAGCCACTGCGACATGCTATTTCAACTTTAACGTGCCCTGCACCGCACTCAATGCTGTAACCTGTGAAAAGTGTCCAACAGAGTAATAACTTTTGCTGAACTGGCACGATGCAGACTTGGCTAATTATCAAGTATTTGATGCTACACATTCAAATGACTCAGTTGCTGGAAATAACTTGAATGACATGTTTTGCCCTTTCTTGTTTAAAGGGCTATGGACAATGAGTTGTGGACTGTAACATCAGGCACCACAAGAATGCTAACACATTGAAAAATGGTTTTTAAATGCACTGTTGAGATGAATCTGAAAAAACGAAATGGTTTTACTCTTCCAACTGAATTGCTTTAACCAGAGATGTTTTGTTTTTTGGAAAAAAAAAAATATTCTACATTGCACGTAGGCAGGAAAATGATTTATGAACTGTTGGGGCAGCAGAATTATGCAAGCAGGAGCGTAATTTGTTTTGAGATAAGATGAGTGCGCACATCAAAGTCACCTGTGCGTAGGTTAAGATTCTTAATTGAAGTAATGCTGCCAAGTGTGTGAGCTATAATTTGAAAAGGTAATCTTTGAAACACTGGATACTTTTACAGCCAGCTTAAGGCAGGTAAATGAAACCATGACTGACTTGATGTTTGATTTTATGAAACAGAGTGTGACACGGTTTTTGTTAAACCAACCAGTTTCATGTTTTTGTGGGGACAGCTGTCTCCAGCACACTAATGCAAAGAGTCACCTTTTGATTGTAGACATTTGGAATAATTCTTTGGAAAAGCGCTACAAATGAGTATCCACATGGAATTGCTAGCGTGATGGCCTGGCACATTGTCGGGCATCTTTTGTCACTGAATGGATACCATTTGTTTAATTTGTCTAATGTGATGTTTTTCTGACCAAGAACTGCAGCGAGTGTTCTCGCCAAGATTTTATGGACTATAACTTGACTAAATGAATTTGTTTAATGTGATGAAACAGCCACTGCCGGATAGTAGTATGGTGTTTGTGGCTAAAGTTAATATTGTATATGGTAGATATCCCACTTGAAGAAGGGTATTCTCCAAGTCACAGAAGGTAGACACTGTGAACCTGTTAGATTTTCCAGTAGTAAGACAACATGTAAATTGTAGGCTGGTAATGCACACCTTCATTATTACAGTGATACACTTAGACATAGATTTACCATGAGGCAATGTTTCCTTAGTACTACCAAGCTGCTACAAATGGAGTCCATTTGTATGGCCCATCGCTAGAGTGCGCGTAGCTAGGGAGCTAGATTCATTAATTGCAGGAGCTTTATATGCTTGTGACATAGAAACTGTGCACAATAAGCTAGCCACTATGGGTTCTGATGCCAGCTCTGCCATAGAACTTCTGGCCTAGTGGGGCCCATTGATACGCCCAACACTGCTACAAGTATTGACAACCGTTGAAGATGACAGAATTTTAGACATGAAGACATTTTTTTTCTGCAATAGGGCAGGTCAACAAGACTGCTAAATACACACGATGCATTGTATGGCAAACATTGTTTAATCAGCAGGGGTTGGCTTTTTACTGGGTGGGGGCAACCATCCTCCACACACTGGCACGCAGAGCTACAGTTACCAGCATACATATGGATTGAATTGCTTGTTTTTTGATTGCATGAATAACACATGCCATTGCTTTGATGTAAATTAGTAGAATTGTTTTTATTTAGACAACCTGGTGCCCATGGGTTCACCTTGTTCACGAAATTAGATGGTTTCTGGTTGGGTTCCACCTACCTGGGGGAAGTGTCTAGTCACACAGCCCATAGTCACGCTTGAATGCCCTGGGATCAGGGGGAGGGTAAGCCCTTAGAGTGAAAGGCTGCCAGGTCTTAGAATTGGTAACCATGCATAAATGCAATAGTGCATTGTAGATTAGACTACAACGGATTGCCTTGACATTCTAACTGCATGCTGCTTTTTAACTGACAATCAGTTATACAAAATTGATTTAGGTATTTTTGTGTAGGCCAGGTTTTGGCTAGAGTAAAAGTCCATGTTCACTTGGTGTAGGTATTTTTTGTGTAGGCCAGGTTTTGGCAAGGGTATATGTCACTGTTCACTTTGTGTACATTTTTGTTTAGGTAGTGTTTTACCTTGCATGCCACGCTAACTAACCGCTAGAAGATAGTTTGCTTAAACCTCTTGCAAAGCCCCAAGGTCTTTATCACTGCACTAAATACTATATTGATAGGTATTAATCAGCATTTGTCGCACAAACGTTGAATAGGGGTGGAATGTAGTGATACACGAAATTGCAACCTTGCCAATCAGGGCTTTAGATGACAGCATTAGCCGCTGAAAGCCAATAGTGTATTCAAAGTATGTGCTAAAAATGCTGACAGTAGTCTGTTGTAGCACTTCCATTATGCAGTAGTGAGCTACAAGGAATATGCAGGCCTAGTATGAAATAGGTCACATTAAGCATTGTTGATAGACAGGCAGGGAGGACCCCTAGCTCTGTACCTAATAGGTATTTTTGGAGTGTTTGGAACATCATGGCACCTATATAGCGCTTAGATAGCCAGTCTTAAGCGCTATAAACACTAAGCTATGAGTGCATGCCTTTTAGAGCTTGCAGATGGGGTTAATACATCCCTACTTCCCTTAGAATATTCAGCCTCACTAACGGTAGCCCTGGCTCCAAGCTAATCTTGCTTTTCTCTGGGAAGGTACTGATAAGACATTCCTCAGCCAGCGCAGATGGGAACCAGGGAGGGGTAGGAGCGAGCAGGGTGCCTCTCAGAGAGAGTTGGGTTTTTTCCATGAGCCAGTTGCACAGGGAAAGTTCTGGAACTGTGCGTCATGGTGACTGACAGCAAGAGATTATAAAATATCCATGCACACATGACTCGAGGGGAGATCGTCCTGTGGACTTGATTCGTGTACAGTCAGGTGCCCGGCATTGGCTCTCACGGTGTCCTCCAGCCTTGTTTTTCTATGAAAAACCCAGGTCTGCCAGGGCTGATTAAGGGACGTAAGACTGTGTTTCTCTATGTTTCTCTATGTTTCTCTATGTTTCTCTATGTTTATCTAAGTCCCATGTTTCACTATATTTTGCATTGCTCTTTGTTTTATGCTTTGTAATATTCTCTAACTTGAATACCAAATGTATATGAAATTCACTGCTTAGAATAAATATGCTGAAACTTTGAGGGTGTCATTTGTCACTAGCATGAGATCACTGCTCAGCACAATAGAACCTGTATCTTGGGCTGAATTGGGTATTTTTGCTCTCAAAGGGCTGGCCCCGAGGAAGATTTTGCCCATATCAAGACAGATGGCTATGATCATTCTGGATAAATAAAATGATATGGGAGAAGTCCGGGAACAGTATTCACTATCTAAAGTATTATAATTATGTATGTGCCTGAGGCGTTTGTTATTTTTTGTCCTTTTTTATACAGACATTGGATAGGATATCCCTGCCTATTGGCTGTTGGTAATGTCGCTCTGAGGACAAAAATGGGCATGCGCTAAAGGACTGTTGAGACAGTGCTTTTGGAAGTTCCTGAGTGCACTGAGTGAAGGCAGTCTGCACCGCCATCTTGGATTGTACTGGCCCAAACCTGCTTGGGCAGTGAGGCACTATTCTTGACGGATATGCGTCAGTGGGTGCAAGCCCCACACCGCTCACCCGAGGAGGACAACACTGGATATCGTCAGGTTAGAGCGACTGACCAGGAAGTGAAGAACCATGTTGTCCTAGGAGGATAGACAGAAACTGAAGAAAGGCGACAATTGTATACAATATGTTCCCTTGCTATGAAAGGGGGGGGGTGGAGATACCTAAATGGATCTATGGGCAATGTAAGGAGACAAGACCACGAGGGGATGTAAAGGAAGGTGAACTGGAGGCGGGATGGGTTATTAGTTTTGGCGGTGGGCTGATAGGATGCTATCTGTTTATACTGGTGGCAACCTGTAAACAAACATAGGGCCTCATTAGGAGTTTGCCGGTCCGGAAACAAGGGTGCCGGTAAACTCACCGGCACCCTTGTTTCCGGATCGGCAAACTCTGAGTCTGTCTGCCGTGACCGCTGTGCCTGACAGGTCTGACCCTGCCGGGCGCAGCGGCCACAGTAGGCAGACCGGTCACAGAAGCACCGGCACTGTAAGCAACAGCGCCGGTGCTTCCGTGTCCCCATTCCCATAGTCACTCTATGGGAACTTACATTTTACCGGCACCTCACTTCCCGGGCTGCCGGAGTTGTAATCTCCTGGTGGCACCGGGAAGTCAGGTGCTGGTCAAATATGATGGGTCCGACGGCAACCCGCCGCTAGCACCAGCAGGGTTACGGCCGGACCCATCATGAGGCCCAGAGTCTAGATTTGTCCATTTCTGAGATGACCCCTGAGTCCTTTAGTCTGATTTTAGGCTCATAATCCCTACATCCGGCCGTCATGCAGACAGCCAGGATCTCCACATATATTTAACGGATGAGAATGGAAACAGCGCACCCTAATTATTACAAGTGAAAAGGAACAAACCACTTTTCACCTTGTATCTGAGCTACTGGTATTTTTTTCTGTTAATTACTGGGCAGAAAAAACATCATTTGGATTTTTTTTTAAATGTACAGCCCTCCAACAGCTTGACATGTTTTGATGTGTAAACATGCTATGAGCGTAATGTTAAACATACTAAACAGCAGAGCCAGCGAGCAGAGCACACACGCAACAGGACCTCTTCTTCCAGGAATGCTGGACGCAGGCCGCAGGTGGGGGGGCAGCGCACACTGCACAACGGCTGAGCAAATAAAGCTACTACTTATTAAAAGCCAATTTTAGTACAGCTCTGACGTGCAGATTAAAGATTATTCACGCTCCCTTTGATGCTCGGCGGCCACATCTGGGGGCTCAGGGAAGGGGGGGGGGGGGTGGTTCAGGTCGGCCGCCGAATCCTGCTTCGCGGTTCCCCGGGACGCCTGCAAGAGACGGGCGAAATAAGACAAATAAATAAAATTAAAAAAAACCCAATATAGCGGCCCGTGACTGGGCTGTCAGCGGGGAATCTAATGCGGGTTTCCTTTGCCCTTATTGCTCCGTGAACCCGAATCCTGCGCTGCTTTCATTCTCCCCGCTTTGGGCCGTCTGCATGCATGGCTTCCTTGTGCTTTGTATGCGGGGGTGGTTTGCAGCCCTTTAAAGGTCCAGCGGCGCGCGCTGCAAAATTCATGCTCTGCAGCCAGCCGGGCAAAGGATTCTGGGAAGCGGCTTCAAAAGCGCAGCAATTCTCTTCTCAGCTCGTCCTCATCGCGCACGACACTCTACAACAAGGGGATTCAGTAATCGCAAACAATACACAAGGGAGAGAGGAGCAGGAGGCTACAAAATACATGGATCCATGAACGGGAAGGGCAGGATATTAAGGATACAGTTGTGTGGGCATGGGGGAGCGGAAACAGATGTTTGCAGGGAGGCCCTAGACAAACAAATGTGCTTGCTTAGCCTTTCACGAGCACTCATAGAGCGGTTGGAATGTTTAAATAACTGTTCCCAAGTATTGATTTTTTAATCAAAAACGGTTGTCTTTTCTTGTCTACACTATTGCTGTTCTCTATATGTGGGTCTTACTAATTAAACACTCTGCAGGGAGGATGCTATTTTGTCCACTTTTTTCGTCTGGGCTATTAAGTGGCGTATTAGGTGATGTTTAAGCCACAGCTATTGCATTCGAGTATACGTAGGGAGAAATGGCATATGAGGAGGGACACAGGGCTTGCAGTGCTCTTTGGTTATTTACCCACCCATTGACTGTCCATGACCAAGCTAATCCCCATGGCCGTTCCCACACAGTCCCTACTCCTCACCGCCCAAGATACCACCTAATCAAGCCTTAACATCAAACTTTGAGCTCAAAGTGCATGCCAGTGTTTTTGCAAAGCAGTCTTCTGAGGGTTAAGGACTTCATTGCGGCTTTAAATGTGCAACTGGTGTAATATAAATGTCTTAAGCAGGTCTGCCTTCAGTGCTACGATGTATAACAACTCTCCATGTCCTTAACTGAAGCCCTGTTAAAAACAAGCAGTGTCAAAGCCAGTAGTTTTAGCTTGTGTATCAGTATTATACATTTACCAGGTGCTGCTATTAAATGCCCAGGCACTCACACCATTTCACAGCTGCTGACATTAATGGTAAGTTGTACCTCTAAGGCAGTTCCTGGGAAATTCCTTTCCCATGCCTACACAAAAGCCAAAACTGTTGGCATTGCCAAAATGTGTTTTCTAATGTTACTACCTATCTGTTGGTAACAGCGATTCGAGTTCCGTTTCTTTGCTTATTTTTCCAAAGTATTCTTGCGGTGGCTGCTTCCGATCTTTGTTCTTTGATCTCTGTTTCATCCCACTGGCGAGCTTCGTTCGGCCTCGCTGTATCTTCTGTCTGTCCCTCGTCCCCCTCATGCTTTTTCACGCCTTTTCTCAGTGAACGGTGGAGAGCACTGCACAGGGGCAACGTGCTGGTCTTGGAAGCAAGACCACGCAGAACACCAGAAGTTCAAATCCTGCACCCACTCTTAGAAACTGAACTCCAGTGTGTTATAAAAAAAACAATTCAATTAAATAAAAATACATTCCAGCTTCTTGCCTCAAAATTATGCAACTCTTTACCTCTGAATAATTATACCCAGCGCTTCTCTAGTGCAGTTTAAAAAGCAGATAAAAATTGAAACTGGTTTTTCTTAACTGCCATTTTTGTGTGTTCAGTTGTTATGTGAACTGCCCCTTTGGGCCATGCCTTTCTGTCGGTGCTTATTACTATTACACTGTGAATTTAGTTTTGTTTAGCGCTTCGGCTAAAAGCGCTATATAAATGCATACACAGTGATAAGCATTTCTCTGCTACAAGCAGTTCAGATCGTGTTCCTAGCATTGAGGAAACTGCTGAGGAAATGTTGGCTGATGGTTTATTTTACTAATTGACATTACCAATACATGCCTGGGCATCACTTGGTAAATGCTTCCTTATGGCATTTTGCTTGCTTAATCAATTCTTAAAAAATTGCTTTTGTTTGAACTGGGGGCGGGGGGCGGTGCAGAGATTATGGAGGCAGAGGTGGGCCCAGCTGTGCTCCCAAAGAAGCTACCTCTCTGGGAGTTTTGAACCATCTGGCTCTCCTAACTTCCCTGTAGAGTCCCTGGTTTTACCACATGAATGATCTCACTTGACACCAGAAGATAGGCACCACTCATTAAGAAGCTCCTCCCACCCCCCCCCCTTTCTTTGCCAATGTATTCCGACTTTAGAAAATCCTCACACAAGTTATTATTTGGTTTCTCTCCCCAGGAATCCACACTTTGAATTGCAATCATTTACTTGGATTGTAAATACATTGGGGTTATTACAAGTACAGCGGTCCGGAAATAACGGTGCCGGTAGCAACGTACCGGCACCCTGTCTGGGCCGTTGTACTACAACTGTGCCTGCTGGTGCCCTTGGCAGGTCTTACCTGCCTGGTGCATCGGCCCCAGTAGGCACGGTTGTCATGGAAGCACCGGCACCGTTACTAACAGTGGTAGTGCTTTCGAGTCCTCATTCCGATGGAGTCCTATGGTACTCTATGGGAATGGGGACTAACATTTTCCGCTGCCTGACAACCCAGGCCACCAGAACTTGTAATGTTCCGGTGGCAACAGTATCTCAGGCGGCAGAAAGGGTATTACAATCTGGTAGCAACCCGCCGGTAGCACCGGCGGGCTACCGCCGAACTTGTAATGACCCCCAATGTGTTGGTCCAAAGCAGGGACAAATATCAGGCAAACACAAAATCACTTACTGCGCTGACTGGGTTTGCAGAATTAATGAATAGGTAGACAAGTGTTATGCTAAAATACTAAACTTCAGGCGTGCAGACACCTAAGAAGAGATTTCAAGTACAGAAATTTGAAGGGTTGTCAGTGACTTTGGAGGAAGGAGACTGAGTGAAGGACTGTGGAGTTCACCACTGGAACAGGAGAGGGAACAGTCACCTATCAGGACATCACCACAGGCCTTACACTTGTGTTTCTACGCTGCAAATAGAGCTGATAACAATTGAAAACACAGGCCCCCATTGCCCACTCAGGACAAGACAGGACAAAACAAGCCTTAAAGCATGAGGACATATCCCCCTACATCAGAGGAGGCCACAACACATTTAGCACAGGTCTCATAGCTGTGCGACATTTAAGCAGTTGATACAGTGGATAATAAAAGAAAGCATAGGCCGAATTACTCCCTTCAGACAAACCTCGCAACATGGGGACAGACCCTTAAGATTGGGACAAGTCACAACCACATCTGAATTCAGGGGCTTCAAATGGGGACGGACTTCCGGGCAAGGCACACAAACACCTCAGCAGCAGCAGGATTCATTCCAGAGGCGATTTCACCTAACCTTAGTGGCCACCTGACCCTCGCAGGCATATTAGATCCCTCTCCCCGCAGGGGAAAGTCTGCTCCCAGGGCAGCAACAAGGTGGTGAAGATTATCATGGTGGGTGAACTGGGTGTAATTTATATTTGTTTTGAGGAACTGGTTGGGGCGGGGTCATCCTGTCGCTGGACCTCAGCACCCTTGGTTATGCTTCTGGATTGGCTTATCAGGGTCGCACGGGAAAGTAACAGCGGAGTACTTGGTTCCTCAACTCCGCTTTGTTTAATGCAAGTTTTGTGTTGTTACATTGGCTTATTCCCAAGCGCCCACATTTTACCAAAAAGGATGACAATGACTCCCTTCTTGGTGTTCAAAAACTCCACATCTTGTGGTTTTATTCTTCCAGTTTTCAAATATTCTGGTGCCCTATGTGATTACACGTCTTTCGATGACTTGCTCATCTTTTTCAAATCAGGGCTGGCATGCCACTGTTAATCCAGTACGTCGATGACTTGTTGTTGGTGTCACCATAATGTGTAGCCTTTTGTAGTCGTGCTTCTTACTTTTGCTAAACGCGACGACACACCAATATTGTATTCAACCCTTTTGTAGTCTGTACTTCTTACTTATTCATGAACACAAGGACACACCAATAGAGTTTTCAGGTCCAAGGGGTGTAGACTGGCCGCCCGCCACTCATCTGCCATAATGACTGTAAAAGGCTACATATTATGGTAGCCCACCAAGAAGGGAGTCATTGTCATGCTTTTTGGTAAAATGTGGGTGCTTGGGAATAAGCCAATGTAACAACACAAAACCTGTGTAAGTAACCATCCCTATGTACAGTCAGGCCATGGAGACTTGGTTTTTCTATGTGTGAATTACACAGTGTGTCATTTCTGTACTAAATTGGAGTATTACTTACTATCAGAATTTGCATACTGATGTGTGTGTATGTTTTCAACACATTATTTCTATGTGATAAAGCAGGTGGTTACACTTGTGATTTGATGTATTATTAAATAAAATTGATTAATGCTTTTGTATGTAACGTCATTCTGATCCTTTGGTATCAACCTATATTCGTTTCATTTTGGTGTCAGAGCGGCATAAGGATGAAATAAGGGCAGACATGTTTTAATTGTTTTGGAGATCTTCATTTGGTTTATTATACATATATTGTCCACTAAGTAGGAAGGTCTAACACCACATAGTGGGACATGTCCATGTGAGCATAGTGGCAAGTGATACGGGGACAATGCTGATGGTATGTTATGCTGAGCTATGTTATTAGCACAGCTTTGCATGTTAGCATGACCTCCTGGTGCTTTGGGCCCTGGAATCATAGCACAGGGCTGAGAGTTTTTAGGTTATCTGACAAAGAGCAAGGTCACTTTTGCTGAAGCTCTGACGTGAAGCAGAACAGAGGAACTCTGCTCGTTGTGTCAAAGTCTTGACTTGTAAGGATCATATGCTGATGTGTGCATTGCGGGGAGAATCATCTAGAGACATCCTTATGGTCTGTCTGGGCATAATAATATGTAGGCATTACCTTGCTGGTCAGTGTGCAGTGTATTTTTGTATTCATCTATTAAGTGATATGGGGACTGATTTGCCAAGGTGGTTTACCATGGCACAATCCCATTGAAAAATGCTTTGTAAATCAGGCCCATGGTGTAGCCTAGACACACTTACAAAATAACACATCAGTAATCGGGTGAAGTCTGCATCAGGTGCAGTACAGTGGAGCAAAGGGTGATATGCAACTGACCGGTTGGTTGAAGGGTAATACACAGTACGGAGACAAGGCAAGGGATATGACAATGGGAGCAGATGTGTACAGGGTCTCACATACAGAGGATTAAGTTAATGGATTGTCATGGAGTGGAGAGTAATGTGGTCACAAGTAGAGGGTCCCCGGCTACGAAGGGGGAGATTTAATGCATGTTTAATGGAGTGGATGATGGTGGAGTTTTTGACATGAGATAGGGAGTTCCAGTAGAGCAAGGAGGGAGAAGGAGCAACAGCGAGAGTATGCACCACATTCAAAGGGATTAGGGAGAGCGCTAGATCAGAGGTTGCAAGCAATGTCAGGAGATAGCGTTAGCCTGGTAAGGAGGTGCACGCCCACGCAGGTATTTGAAGACAAGCAATGAGAATTTTGAAAGAGAGCCACCCTGCATGGAGGTGGTATTTGAAGGGGCAGAAGAGCGTGGCAGATTGTAGAGGGTACAGGCGGCAAAGGTGAGTATTTTGTCAAAGGGGAGAAGCAGTTCATGGGGCAGCACAGGAAAAGATTGGCAGAGTAGTTGTAGGGAAGGGGAGACAACCATCCCACACCCCCAAGTCGGTCAGCAAAAGGCAAAGGCTGCAAAATTAAATGTCAGTGACCAGGGGAAGCGGGGGGCTCTTAAAGTCCTTCACACAATCACATCATTGCATGCTTTCTAAATGTAGTGCACATGCAGGAACAAATGCCATTTTCGATATTAGCAGCCATATTGAAATGTAAGGCCTAAAAGCGGTGCAGCAACAAGCATCACAGGCCGCAAACATGAGGAAAAGAATAGGGTTTTCCCTGGCACTGATGAGAAAGGCCAGAGCCACAGATATCCATGAAACCTTCATTGTCATAAAAGTTGCCAGCCTTTGTGCTCTGGGAAGAATGTGTCCTGCAAGGCCACGGGAAGAGGGCTGAGCATCTTTATGCAATACAATCACACGAGAAGGCGGGCACCCACCAGTCCCAATTCGAAGTTATAGCACCCAAATTCCCTAGCCTTAAGACCTCTGATTTCCAATGTACCAGCCCGCCCCAAACCACTGATCATAAACCTGTTAGACCCCTGATCGATCAAGAAAGATCAAAAATCAGGGCTTTCTTGCCTTCACTTCTGGGTCACGTGATTTGTGCTGCAAGGTGCACAAAGGGATACAATTATAGCCCAGAACTAGGGTGGAAGACCTTGGAGAGTTGCTGGCCTGTGTGGGATTGAGTGAATTTTTATGACATTGACTTTTCCCTCCGGCCCCTGTCTGCTTGTACCAGGTGCACTGCCACATAGAGATGTTTTGTTTACTTTGTACATAATTGCCAATTACCCACCGCCTCATGACAAACGACGAGTGCAGCACTGCCCACGTGGAAAAAGATGGACAGATGGGGCTGGGATCAATGACCTGGCATCCCATATGGACAGGCGGCCTATGTATAGGGTCTCACCAACCAGCCACGCTGGTTTCTACTCTATGTGATGATGTCACTGATGATGCTATGTACCTTCTTAATGTACTGCCCATTTTGGCTGAATTTTCGGCAGCAGCAAAGCTCTTTTCTGGCGCAATGCTATTTTTTAGGAATAAAATACTTGTTATCCTTTGAAGAGGTGTATTGGGCCTTTTTTCATTAGTGGGTTGTATCTTTTCTGGTGTGGCCATTCAGGGGCATTCCTACATAGTCAAGGTGACTAAGTACAATAATTTTTACGAGAGTTTTGGATGCGCCTTAAAACTAGCAAGTTATTCCTGGTCGAAGTAGAGGTAAAAGTGGTGTAAGCTGAAATTTCTGCTCACAGTAACTCGAAGGTTACTTGCCTTAGAGAGTAGTAGATCATGTTGGGCCAGAATGAGATAGGTGAGAGAATGAGCAGAGGCATATTAATCGGCCATGGAAGAGTTAAGCATTATACATCAAAATGCCATCCAGTTAGGTGCTAAGTAATTCAGTACTCAGATACATGGGGCTAAGAGTAGTGAAGGATGCGATTTGTGTGCAAACCCCTAAAGGCTGAGATTGGGGATTCATAGACAGGAGGGTACCCCAGAATTGCCAATGAACAAAAACCAACAAAACGTCAGTGTCTACGCCGCACATTAATATACACTTGATCTTCTAATGATCAAGTAGCTATCTTGCATATGTTGGGATAGAAATTAGCATATCCCACCCCCTAGGCACTTTAAGGTGAGGTGAAATCCCTATGAAATATTGTAGTGTATAAGGGGGGAGAGAACCGCACTATGAAACTCGATGTGGAGAAAATATAGCGCAAACAGCAGCTGCATAACAATAGAAGACACATAGAAAGAAACACCATTTTGTACATGCAACAGAAGCACAGGCCCAGGTGCATGCCACAGTTCTGTATGAAGTCCCCCAAGGATCATGTGTATCACCAACACTTTACAATGTGTTTACGAAGCCCCTCTTCGATATCCTCGACTATTTGGGTGTCACCTACACTAACTATGCAGATGACACCCAAATACTCATCCCCATTACTGGAGACTACAACGCAGACTCCAAAGCACTCAATGACATTTATCTCGTCATCCAGGCCCAGATGGCTCAACACGGGCTCTGTCTTAACGAGCTACTCCTCCTTGATTCATAACCCAGGCTCAATAAATAAGATCCTGACTTTGATTCCTTCACCATGATGGTAACACCATTAAGGTATCCAATGACACTAAAACCCTTGCTATCTACCTAGAGTCCACTCTATCTTTAATGAGACAAACCAACGCTATAATCTCCTCAGCGGCCTACACATGCAAACTCATCACCGCCTGTCGACCCTTCCTAACCACCGTCAACTGCATTCCCTTAGCTAGAACTCTAGTTCTGTCAAAACTCGACTATTGCGACGGGCTTGTCTTAAGGACCGGCAAACGGAATACACACAAACTACAAGTAATGCAAAACAATGCCATTAGGGCAGCGCTGAATATCCCCAGAACTCACCATATTTCGGATGCCAGACACAGCTTACATTGGCTATCTGTCACCCAAAGAACTGCTCTCACATCACTGTCACTTACGCATAAGTGCCTTGCAAACCAGGCACCGAGCTATCTGTCAAATCTATTCACGCACAACACCTCTGATCGTTCCCGTAGAGTGGCCCAAGCACTCTGCCTCATGATACCGAGGTTCAAGCTTCAGAAGGCTGGGGGCAGCAACTTCCCGGTACTTGCCGCAAGGCTATGGAACTCTCTACCCAGCTCACTTAGAATGAAACCTTCCTTCCACTCTTTTAGAAGCAAAGAAGCCAAAACTTGCCTCATTGCGCAGGACCTTTTGCCCAGCACCAGGTACCACTCTTATGCCTAACTAAACCTGCTGTGTACCTTGTAATGCCTCTGTAAATATATCTAACTCTATATGTATTGCGTATGTAATACTGTGTAAATATATGTAACCGTAACCTTAAGAAAGGCGCCCAGATGCTCCCGGGCTTGGTGTGCTATATAAATAAATAAAACACAAAAATACAAATACAGTGATGTAGTAGCAGGTTAGTATGCTAGTTTATAATTTAACATTGTATCTTGTGAACAACCCGACCTTCACACGTGGACAGGATTAGCCCAGCTAACCCACGTGGAGCCTGATAGACGGCGCAGAAACCAACCAATTGTAGCCTGGCATCCCCTATGGAGCAGGCCCCTGTATATGGTCTCGCCAATCAGTGGCATCAGTTTTTACTGCATGTGATGACGCCACACAGCCTTTTAAGCTTCAACTTGTACTAAGATTAACCAGAATGTTCTGAAGCAGCCAAGTCCTTTGCTGATATTTGTATTCTGTACTATTAAACATTATTATCCTTGCAAAACTATCTCCTGGCTTATTTCCCTAGATGTTTGTATTCACTTTGGAGTGTGCATAAAAAGGGACTCGCCTTCATATGGTGACCCTTGCGACCTGATCCCATTGCCCCTGTAACCTGCAGAAGTATCCAGGCGGCCTCTCCAGAAGGGCTGTACCCACCTAAAGTGACCAGTCCCAAAACACGTATGCTGAGTGGCCTTGTGGGAGCTGTTTTTGCAGAATCCCACCTGCTCTTTGGAGCGGGGTGCAGCCCCAAGGAGAGGTGCAGGTCTGCTGTGCAACCCCGTGAACTGAGGCTTTCGGGAGAACTTGAATATGGGAGCATAGCCTGCAAGGGATAACAAAGTAGGATTCAGTGTTTGCGGCAGTGTCAATAGTGTGAACATGTAGTGACTGAAAGTCACAGTGTAATACGTTTATGGATTGTGCTAGTCTTTTGGCGTTTTCATTCATTTTTTAAGGATATTGAGGATAAGTAAAACATAATAAGGGAGGCCTCCTGAGTAAGGGGGGAGGGTGGCGCCACATGCACTGTCTCGACCAGTGTAGGAACAATATAAGGTTAAACATAGGAGCTCTTTATAATTAGAGAGCTTGGGAAAAGTAATGGTTGTTATTTTAGCTTGTTAGGCGGAGGAGGCACAGGAGGGGTGTGTATGGTGTATGTAGAAGTATCAGGAGAGCGTGCGGTGAGTGGGTGAAAAATGAGACGGTAACCTTGCACTTGCCACCATCTCCAATTCCCCATTTAATCTATGTCTTACCACTGCGCTTGAATGCCTTTCCCCACTAGTCTGATCAATTTTTAGAACTATCAGTAAAGAGAATCTCCCCTCCCGCTAAAGCATATTCCTTCACACAGGGAATAGCATCATACAATTCAATAAAATTGGCAAAGTCAATCACATGATCACCTTCTTCTACGGGTTCAGCTATAAATGTGGCTGGGTTCACTCTTTTACATCTGACAATTTTAATCGCTGGTTTTAAAATCATTACCTCATACGCTGAAGCTCTTTGGGATGTCAATGTGCCCTTGGGTTTCTCTAGAATGTCAAATAGGGCATGCTCTACGTAAAGGGTCATAGAACAGCCCATGACAATGCTTGTGGATTTCTCGATTGCAAATGCTGCAGCCTTCAAAGATTGTTTACAAGGGAAGTGTCTTCTCATAACTAGGTCTTAAATCCCTCTGTAATATGCCAAAGGTTTGTCCCCTAATGTGGTTCTTGGTGTAAGCACTGCTGTCATCACTGACCCATTTGTGTGTGAAAACAAATAGAATTGCTCCCCATAATTGGGAATTCTTAAAACTGTACAAATTGCTTTTTTCAATTCCTCAAACCCTTCCTCCATTTCTTCGGTCCATTCTAGTTTATTTTTTACCAACATGTGCTTTCTTTAAGGCTTGCAGAAGTTGCCTTGTGTATGTACTATAATCAAACACCCAGGCTCTAACTTAATTGCACAAACCTAAAAACTGTCTCACTGTTTTCGGTTTTGATGCTTTCATGATTGCCTCAGCTCTCTCAGGTGTCATTTACTTTCCTTCATGCAAAATTAACGGACCTATGTATAACACGTTTTCTTGAGAGTACTGTGACTGCTCCTTATCCACCTTTTATCCTTTACCTGCTAAAATAGTCATTAGTAGGATAGAGTCCTGTCTACACTCAGTCTCTGTTTTACTGCAGGTCAATAGGTCATCTACGTATTGTATCACAGCACTTTTGAGATCGATATTGCCTAGATACCTCTGTAGAACTCTGTTAAAGATTGATGGAGACTGATGGAGACTCACAGTACCCTTGAAGCAAACAAGTGTGTTTTAGTCTTTGTAGGCAAACCGTAAATGATGTCAGGTCTTGGGAGTCCTTATACAACGGGATCGAGAAAAATGTATTTTTCAAATCGATAGCCATGAAGTATCAATCTTGTACTAGGATACTACCCAATATTTCTGCTGGATTATGAACTAAAGGAAACTCTGCATCTGCAATCTGGTCAAGAGGTCTCAAATCCTGGATGAATCTCCATGACCCTTCTTTATATTTTTTAATCGGATACACTGTGGTATTTCACAATGACTCTGATGGCACTAGATTCCCCCGATTCATCAGTGCTGAAATAGTCTGAAATATCTATCTATACAAAGGTCTACCGTTCCCCTTGTTTTAACATTCCCTCTCTCACACGGTTAGGGGATAACCAACATAATCATCATATAAAGGAGACAGAAAATACATTCCCCACTCAACAGTGATCTTTACATATCGTGTGACGCTGAAAAACCCTATTTATACCAATAGTCTTGAAAAAATAGACCTAGTACTTATTTGCTTTTTTATAATATCAAAAATAGTTTATTTTCTTTTATAAAACGAACTCTAAAACAGTGTTTTCAGTAAAAAGGACCCCACAACACAACATACAGTGGATACATTTACAATACAAATTACTAGTTTCACTCACATCCATTCCTGTAACATGACAATACAATACATCAACATATAAAATTTATATAATGATTTAAACATTTCCAATCACTGAGTGTTATTAACTCAGAATAAACAGTCCCGACATGTTTCAGTTCCTCTTGGCACCAAATGCATGAACCTTCTTCAGGGGAAGACACTTTTAATTTTTTCTCCACCATGTAATCCAGGGCCCCAAAAGTACTCTTCAAACCGTACTCCTATAATTATTCAATACACAAAGAAAAATAGGGTATCACTACAGATCAACATCATCACAAATACATAAGTCAGCTACATAATGCTAACTATATTCCAGTAACATTCAAATATGTACCTATATACTGGCAAGATCAATTGAACCCAATGGTCACTACATACCTCACAAGTAGGATTGCTGCAGTGTAGGTGTGCCTCAGTGCACCCAAATGTCCTCCGACCTCTTTCAATAAGTCTGATCCTGTTCTATAAATGGTTCTTTGGTAACCATGAACCTGATTCCAGCTGAGAAAGGAACAACAAACGAACAGTGGTGTGAACAACACAACCACTACTCCCTCACTTCATCACAAATTCACGTGACCGCAAAAACTATATAGTGCTCCGATGAACCTACTCATCTAAGTAGTGACCCCATGTGTATTCCTATCATTCAATGTGGTCATACCTTCCATAACAACCCTATAGAGCTTTTGAAACTACAACCTTCACCAAAGCATTATCACTCATTTAAAACAATATATGCATATATACCTATTACGCCATGCCACTACTCCTGCGTGGTTGAAGAGATTGTTTACATATTCTTCGTCGCTGTTAAATTGTCCACAAAATTGTAACCTACAACAGAAGAAACCTGATCAATGTTCTAGACAAAAAATATATCACAAGTATTTCTGTAGCACGCTATGCCCAATACAATGTAGTTTACTTAATATCAACCATTCTTAGAAAATCCAAATAAATGCTCGTATAAAACGAAGGCCCATCATTTAATACCCAATTAGTAACGTTTGCAGTACAGTGTACTAAATATCAATAGTTGTAACCTTAATTGAGGACGGAAACTTCACCCAATGCAGTTCCGACAACCAGAGATCGATTCCAGTAAGGGCGGCGGTTCGGCTGCTAAACCCATGTTTTCATAATGAGAAGCAGTTCAAGTAAACCAATGCTAAGACACAAACGAAGGACTAACCTTCTTTGTTTCATGGAACGTCGTGCATCCTATTGCTGAGACATAAATGAAGGACTAACCTTCTTTATTTCATAAACATAGTAAACAGATTAACTCGATCATGGGTAATCGACCGATAATGTATTCAATAACAATGCATAAGGACGCGAATTACACCCAATGCAGCTCTGGAAACCCAAAACCAAAAATCCGGTAAGCGCGGCGGTACGGCTGCTAACCCACTGCTCTCATAAGTACAATAAACCCGCTCACATACACCTACCAAGGAAGGCCAATTAGTTACCATAATTACAATTTACCCAGAATTACATGCTGGAGAAAGTCTAGTCCATTCGACAGGTAAAAACCTGGGGTTTAAAACATAACCAGGGGACCATTATCAGACCAAGTTCTGAAAGTAATAGTTTCTAGGTAATCAAAGTTACCCACACAAAGTGAAGTAAACCATACAACACATTACACAAATATATTCCAATACCTGAACCATATCCGACTCATCACATTATATTTTCAAAGTCTAAAACAGTGTCATTTTTGAAAAAACCATTTCTATACATAGTGCATCTTACTAATTCTTCATATTTCTCACTAATGCCCCATCAGATATATCTATATCTCCATAGGGATGTACCACCACCCAATGTCCTTTCATCTCTGAGTATGCAGCCAGTCAATTTCTTCATTAAGACCAATGATATGACTTTGGCACCTGTAAATCATTTTTTGTTCGAATAGAATGAGTTTATCATCTATTTCTGATTTATTTTTGCCATAAATTTTCTTTAAGATCACCCAACTGAAATCCTCGTGGGAATGTTTCATCTGTACAAAATGTTTAACCATAGGAGCTAGCAGTACTCGGTTTTTTATGCAACTTCGATGTTCTATCATACGAGTATGACATTTCCTATTTGTTTTGCCTACATATTGTAATCCGCAAGGACATGTAATTAAATAGACAACATTTTCGGTGTTACAATTGGTCATTTCATTAAGAACCCACTTAATATCAGGATTTAACATAATATATTTTGTTTCCTTCGTCGTGGCACACATCACACACTTTCCACAGGGAAAATGTCCCTTAACAGGCGGAAGGCCCCATAAAGTAGTTTGCCTGGGTGCTAATGGACGTTTGATGGATATGTCATTCCTAATGAGCATCTGTCTGATATTTTGGCTTTTCCTAAAAGCCACCAATGGAGGTGGAGTCGATTCAGCATTGTACACTTTCTTCCATGTCTTATTAATAATGCCTTTGATTTTGTATGACAAGTTCGAAAACGTATTGACAAATACAATCCGATCACCTTTATCATCTGTTTGTCTTTTCTCTAGTAAGGCCTCTCGATTATTGTTAAAAGCTCTTTTGCAAGACCTCTTTACCAGCTCACCAGGATAGCCTTTATTACACAATTTTCTTGACAACAGAGCTGCACTTTCTTTATAATCCTGCCCCAGACTACTGTTTCTCTTTAGCCTCAAAAACTGCCCGAAGGGCA
This sequence comes from Ambystoma mexicanum, assembly GCF_040938575.1. Classification (NCBI taxonomy): domain Eukaryota; kingdom Metazoa; phylum Chordata; class Amphibia; order Caudata; family Ambystomatidae; genus Ambystoma; species Ambystoma mexicanum. Next base: position 1,201,907,893 of record NC_090928.1, on the reverse strand, counting down.
GATTCTCCTTGATATGATTAGCATGGTGGCTGGAGAAATGGAGAAGAGCATTTTTGTCAGTTCTCTTGTTGTAAGGTTTAACTTTAAGGTGGCCTTCATGGTGAAATATGGTGATATCTAGGAAGTTAATTTCTTGTGCATTGATCTCTTTAGTGAATCTTAAGAAAGGGTTCTGTGCATTTAACCACTCGACAAAAAGTTCAGCATCACACGATATGTAAAGATCACTGTTGAGTGGGGAATGTATAGTCTGAAATATACCTTCATCAGCTTCTCGAGACATGGGGTACTGTTTTGCTCGGGGTAAAAGTTCTCTTGTTTTAAGCTTTATTTTAACCTCCCCTATCCCCTTCAATAAACCTACGTCGTAAGGGCCTAAGGTCCATAGGGCACTCAGCACTTTTTCAAGATCTTTCGGAAAAAATGCTGGTCGCTGCCGCATTATTGCCATTCTTTGTGGGACTTCCCTTTTCTCTATCCTTATCCATTATGTAATGCTCATGAAGAACACTACTTCATCATCGCTTCGGTCTTCCCTGAAAATATCATGATCAGTTATGTCAGTCAGTCTGTACCTCGCCCTAAGAGCTATCACTGTTCTCTATGGTCTGCCCTCATAGTCTATCCCTTTGAAATTTGCCACTTCTTTTCGTACTATAGCTGCTTCCAAATCTATACGAATACTATGTCCACCCTCCTCATCCATAGGTATTTTGGGTCTAAATAAAGTCTCATCAGGTATCCTCAGAATCTTTCCTAACAAGCCAGGTAGCCATGTCAATAAAATGCTTACCCCATATAGAAAAATCTCTGGATCTACTATAATGCCTCGCAGAGCAACTTGCCTGTGAACGCCAGTATAAACTCTCCCACATTTAAATAGTGTATTCCTGGAAAGGAGCACACTATTCCTTGATCAGTAAATGAAATTGTCATGTTAAGTTTCGTCATTAAATCTCTTCCTAAAATGTTAACCGGTGTCTATGTGAATATAACAGAGAAACGGACACGTCACATTGTCCTATGGAGACTGGGTAATTTATCAGTAAAAGGAACTTGACTCAAAGCTCCAGCAAACCCTTGAGCATTAATGGCAATACCTGGCATTGCATATGTTCCCTCTCGTATGCCCAAACGAGTTGCTACAGTGTCTACATGAAAAGAAAAGAATGTGCCTCCTATCCTGACATCGACCCTTGGTTCCTCTTGGGGGTGTGGTGTCACAGATAGTACTGAGCACATCTAGTCATCTGGTGACCTGTCCTATTGTGTGTACAAGCTCATCCCTGTCCCTGTGAAATGGTGTCCTCCTACCACAGTGACACCTCCTATTCTAGGTGTCAATACTTGTCCTGTATTCGCATACTGCTGTGTCTGCATAGGGGCTTGTTGCGACTGCCCTTGTGGTGGATTAATTTGTGCTTTTCCCTGCTGTTGCACCTGATGTACTTGCAGTGCTTGTGCCTGATAAGATGTGTGATCTTGGGCAAAGCCCTCTCTGGTCTGTGTGCTGTATGGCGGAGAATAAGCTGTCCACCTGTGGAAAATTGACAATTTTGTAAATTTTATTGGCTCCTACATACATGCACAATGTGTCCTGACATTCCACAATTCCTCCATACTGGAGAAACCCTTCTGTTAACCCCTCCTTGGTTATATCCTGCATGAGCACTCTAGTTCTCATTATGTGTGTTTTGAAGCTCACCTTGGTTATTTTGAAATCTGCCTCCTATTCCCCTATAACCCATAACTCTGCCTTATGGCGTAAACCCAGACCCACCTTGGTCCATCGGGTGCAGATCATTTACCTGTGATGTACCCATTGTTTCCTGCATGCCCATTCCTTCTCCGCTTGTCAATACCGCCCCTTCTATGGCAAATTTTGACAACTTTTTCTGGACTAACTTGGCTTCCTCAATCTTTCTATTCTCATATTTCTTCCTGTTCTTTTCTTGTAATAACAGGCAATAGTGTACTCTTGTCAACTGTATCTCAGCCCATGGCTTCGCTTCCATCCCCACTTGTTTTTTCACCTGTCTCTGTACTAGCTCAGGCAACCCCTGACATAAAATGTGGTAAAATAATGCCACTGTCTTTTCCCACTGTTCGCGAGTTTCAAACTGCCATTCCTCCTGAACATCTTGAATATAAGCAATAGGGTCTTCATCTTCTTTCATTTTGAGTTTCATTATTGCACCTATATCTGATGTGTCAGGATATTGTACGATGCAAGCCCTCCAAATGTCTGCTCAACAATTATTAAAGAGCGCTCCATCATGCGCTGTGTTTTGTGCAGTCACACTTGAATATCCTGCTCTCCTCCATAGGTCATCAGCCCTCTGTCCAAGAATGGGTGCCAGGAGACCTTTTATGTCCCCTATGGCCAGCATATTTCCTCATGTCATTTTCTTTAATTCGTATATCCATTTCCCAGCCCCCAAAGTCAAACTAGGGAGCTTGCATTTTAAGTTATCTTTGTGCATCTGTGGCCATGGAATGTATTGCAGTCTTGCTCCCCCCTTCTATAACAAGGGGTACTGTGTGAACCCCACCCCACAGTCGGATCTCACTATTAGTCTATCCATGGCAGGGATAATCATCCCTGTCTGTCTCCTTGTTGGTAACGACCTTAACCTGCTTACGTATGGTGGAGACTCTCCCTTCTCACTATGTGAGCATCCTCGGGGACGCTCAGGATATGCTCTGAGATCTGGCGTTCTATCTTCAGGTTGTTCACTTCCTTATCCATTTGCAGGCTTCCTTCAGGGGCGCACGTCCTCCCTCCTTTTGCCCCAAGACTGCACTCTCTTTCCTCATCTGACATGTGTAGGCCCCAAGTAGTGTGACTATCATCCTCCCCGCCTTTGTCTAGGTTCAATCTGCTCAAAGACAATGCCCGATATTTTCATAACTGAACAGCTTTCCCTCCTAACTTCGTGATTGAGGTACTGGGGATCAATCATCGTTCCTTCTAGCTCCATACTCACTATCTCATCTTAACTGTTGATATACCTTATCAATCCTTTCCCCAATGCTTTCCACATCAAATCCTTCTTCTTCTAGCGCTACTCTAGATACTGCTGGCCTTACTTCCTTCATCAAAAGATTCTCTTCCACTCTGTCACATTATATTTCTAGGCTCTGCCTCATTTGTTCTTTACGAATGAGACTGGCATCAAAACCTTGCTGTCTCCTTTTTAGTTCTATTTCTTCATCTACTTCCCTTCACTTTCTTGCATTCTTTCTAATACCTTCTTCCTCTTGCCTTTGTTCTTCTCCTCTCCCTACTCCTTCCCTTCTTTCCTTTTCTTCCCTTTGTCTCTGCAATCTTTTGTCATTTTGTCTTTGTGCTTCTTCCTCCTCTCTCTTTCTTTCCTTTCTCTCCCTTTCTTATATTGCTCTTTGTCTATTGTCGTATTTTCTTTGTTCCTCGGCTGTTCTTCAATTTTCACTTGTTCCTCCTAATATATCTGTTCTCGTCGCTCCCTACTTTTCCTTCTTTGCTCATCCTCTTTCAATCTTTTCTCTCGTTCCTTATACTTTTTTTCTTGTTCGTCCTTATCTTCTCTTTGCCTAACTTCCTCAATAATTTTGCCACCTATCTTGAGTAATATCTGTCCTTCCACCCATTCATTTTGTATGACCGCTGCCTCGTCAGCCTTATCTTTTTGTCCTTTCCATCTCTTGATGTCCCTGGCTATTTCTGTCGACAAATTTGACTGCTCACTTCTTCCTTCCTTGTCTTTTATGAATTTGAAAATATCTTCCTTTCTTTTATTCACTTCCGGACTAAAGTCACTACTGTAAGCGTGGTGTTCATATGATATGATTTGGCATTCATAACGTGCCTATGCACAAGTGTTTTGAGGCGCGACGAGGCAAGGGAGGGGGAAACAGGGGGAAGACAGACAGCGATCTTACTAGGCCAGGTGTCATTCAGATCGCGCAAGTGCATGGGAAGGGGAAAGGGAAAAGTGCGTGGGGGAAAGGAAGGGGGAAAGTGCAGTACATAGGATAGCAGAATAATAAGATAAATAAAACGGCCAGCTGGTGGCAAGTGCAAGGTAAGAGCAGACATAAGTGCTGGTAGGGGGACTGTAGGGATATAGAATAACAGTCCCCAGGTGCGGGGGTTGCCAGGGAGGCAGTGCAGGTGTGCAATTGGCGGGGCCTGAGCCCAAGATCAGAAAGGGTGGCCAGGTAGCCAGTGCAGTTTCAGCCAGGAATTCATCAGGGGAGAGGGGGAGAAGGCAGAAGTAAAGAGGAGGGTTTTGAGGTGCTTCCGGAACCGGAGATTGTTCTCCTCAAGTTTCAGGGAGGCGGGACAGCTCTTCCAGAGGGAGGCCCCTGCCGAAGAGAGAGATCTACCACCAACTCATTGCTTGGAGAAGCGACTGACCCTGAGGGAGTTGGAGGAGGATGAGTGAAGAGCTCGAGAAGAGAGATACTTTGGAAGAGAGAGCTGAAGGTATTGCGGTCCCAGGCCCCAGAAGGCCTTGTGGACAATGCAGAGGGTTTTGAACTTAATCCTCGCAGCCACTGGGAGCCAGTGCAGAGATTTCAGTCTTGGAGAGATACGATCCCTGGGCTTGAGGCCAAGGACAAGTCTTGCAGTCCTGTTTTGGATGAGTTGCAGAGGGCAGAGAGTAGAGGCAGGCAGATTTAGAAAGAGGCTGCTGCAGTAGTCCAGCTTAGAGAGAACCAGGGCTCTGGAGATGGTGAGCTTCTGGGGGAAGGAGAGGAAAGGAAGAATACCTCTGAGGAGGTGTAGCTGGTAGTGTGACTTCTTAGAGACGTCAGAGATGTGAGGGGAGAAGGAGAAGGTAGAGTCGAAGATGACCCCCAGGTTTTTAGCCTTGCAGGTGGGAGCAGGAAGAAGTCCAAGAGAGGCCGGCCAGAGAGCTGCAGGGAAGGAGGGAGTGGGTGTGCTAATGAGTAAAATCTCGGTCTTACTGGCATTAAGGCAGAGGTCATTGGCGGCACACCACTCCTGGATAGCAGACAGACAGTCATAGATGAGGGAAGGCAAGGAGGATGCCGAGGGTAGCCTGAAAATGAGCTGGGTATCATCCGCATAGCACTGAAAATTGGGGCAGAGAGTGGCGATGCGGTGGTCAAAGAGTGCCAGGTATTGGTTGAACAGCCATGGAGAGAGGTTAGATCCCTGGGGGACACCACAGGTAGAGAAAAAGATATCGGAGAGGGGGGACCCAAGTTGGACCTGGGAGGGTCGGTCGGAGAGGAAAGAGGTCAGCCACTTTCCTCTCCAGAATATATCCGAATAATATATCGGATTACTGTACCCTGTCGCTGCTCTTAATTCCTTTAAAGGATACACTTGTATCTCTTCCGTAGCAACACTCTTTGCTTCAAACAAGGTAAGGGTAGCTGAGGGCTCAACGCCTTCCTCCTTATGCTGAATAAGGATCCACTCCTCAGGTGGCGGGTCTTCTCTTTCCTCTTGATACAGCTTCCAAAGTTCTAAAATTGCTAATCTTTTCTCAAATTTCTTTCCTGTGAACGCAGCATGCAAGTATGTGGTCATGTGTTGCAATACCGCTCTTGACAACCATCCCCCTGGTGGCCACGGCATGAACATTTTATCTGCTGTGCCCTTTACCCATTCAGCACTGTTATGTTTTAGCTTGGGCATGTTTTGGCAGTGTCTTGCATAGGTGCATGGGAGGAGTATCCCCCATAATGACAAGTCTCAATTGACTGAATACTCACCACATTGTTAAATAAACCTTTTACTTTGACTTAAATCACTATTTTCAACATTTTAATATATGAGCAAGCACCATCAATCGCTGCTCAATCCTCTTTTTTCACTGTCCTATCTATTCTTTTGATTGACGCCAATCGTTTTACTACAATTTATCTTTAGGCACTGTCACTTTTTCAACTCTTCACAATTTCTATCGCTCCTAGATATTTTACTCAACAAACAACATTTAGACTAGTCACACATTATACTTTATAAAACACTGTGATCAGCTCTTCCCTTGCCTCCTTTTTTTACCCTGTACAGGGTTTGTGACATTACCCTACACGGTCCTGACCTGTGCATTTTATATTTCTCTCTACCCCATTGGGATTTAAAATTTCTCCTTCTAATTACCATGAATTAGGACTCCTAGGCGGTATCTCTTTATCTTCACAATATTTCCCGTTACTCAAAATGATTACAATGACATCCTTTTATTTGCCATTCCCCTTAGTCTACTCACCATTCGTTAATTGACTCAAGGCCTTCGGTATCGACTGCTCCTCCAATCCAACCACTTCGCCTTCCATCCGCAGAGCGCCTGTGGAAACCGGGCAGGGATTTCTTCAAAGGGTGACCTGCCCACCATCTCGGTTCTTCTTCCAGCTAATGGTGGAGGATGCCCAATCGTCCGAAATTCTGGAGCAGAACTAGTTTGGATATTTAAACCATCTGCACCACTACCACGTGAGCTTTGGGTCCTTTAGGAATGTGCATATGTAATGGATGGGATCAGACAGAATAACTCAAAATCCAAATAACCGAACCAACTCAGTGAGCAAAATGACACGGAGCAACACAGGTTCGAGCCCCGGGTCCGCACTTAGAAACCTCTGGGTGTTAAGCGCGTTATAAATAACCCATCATATCTTATCATATCTCAGCGATCGTCACACAAAACGTAGTTTATATATAAGAAATACATCAGAGATGACGCCATTCTACGTGGCAATAATGGACAACCTACTAAGGGTCGGGATTGGTTTAAGGGGAACATCTAAGTATATTTTCTATAGGAACTAGGATTGTGATTGGCTGGCCATTGCCATGTGGACAACATATGCCTACCTCTAAAACATGTAATCTTCAGAAACATTATATACACGGTTTCTCATTGGTTTTCAAACTATAAGGTCCTTTGCTATATGGACCACTGCAATTGGTTGGCACGCTTGTGCCAGGTCTGGAACTTTCGGTTCACTTAGCAGAATGTAAGCCCAGATCCAAGTGCAAGGAGATGGGGCATGATACTACCCCTCACCCAATTAGCCCAGCATCTCTCATCGCCCATGCCTTCTGCCATGAACATGGTCTTCGAACTTGGCCTTGCAAAAGTATCCTTGTCTTTAGAATACATGGGAGTGAGAGTACTCACTTTCGTGTTCTGGGACTCCAAGTCCAAACTCTATTTTCATCCTTGGCTCACGTGACACGAGACCCCGATTTGGTCCATTTTTCAGGTTTTAAATGCTTTAAATGAATGAACTTGGCACTCTTGGTGTTCTTTCTTTCCACCTTAACAAGGGATGATTCATTCTTCGCACGTTTGCTCCTTTGCAGAAGAGTTAACTAGCTGTCCTTCGCTGCTTCAGTATTGACTCCAGGCCAGACAGCCTCATCTTGCAGCTCCATGATTCTGCTCTTTCTTGCTGTGACACAGTTTTCCCTTCCCTCTTCATGGGTCCCGGTTTATTAAATTCATGATACCGATGTCCAGCTTCTATACAATGGCGGCTTCACCTGCATTCTATTCACTATGTATAGCCATGTTCTATGATGACTTAATCTACTTGGTTTCAGCATCTGTACGATTATTAAACGGGTGATTTCCTTCAGCTCTTTATGCACGTGTAATCTCCTTTTTTGCATTTATAAGTTCACTTGATTCTTTATGAGGTCATAAGTCTCTTCACAATCTATACATCTTCTTCAGCCAGTATCTTGGGACGTTGTACATACTCTTTTGTGTTGTCACTGGCTTGTTTTCACTGCTCCTTCTCATACTCCTTCAGGGAGTTCCTCCCTCAAATTGTCATCCCTTTCGGGGATACATTCGGTATGGTTGTCTCAATGGGTTTCTTCTCTCAAACACACGCTGCAGTATTGGCACAACTGCTGGTGTCCAATATGGCACGACCTCCAACATATGGGAGGTAGCGGTGCAGGGTTTCCTGCAGAGGCATGCAGCTGCTCCTCTATATTTGAAATCCTATTCCCTTATGTCCAGAACATTTTAGTAATCCAAGTAGCACTACAAATATCACAACCAGCAGAATCCGAGTAGCAAAAAGGCACGTACTGCGCCATAGGCGAATAAAAAGACAAACACAAAAGTATGATGCATACCATGGCTTAGGACTAGATGCAGTTGAAGATATTCATCAACCTGAGCACCCCAACAGTTGATACTCCGACATGAGTACAGCGGGAAGGTGAACCTCAAATGGGAGTAGCTATGCCTGTTCCTTAATACCATACAATATGGGTAAATCCCTCCTTTTTGTTATCGGGGGGCCCGACTCATGAAGGACTGATCAAATGAGAAGCACACAAGTGAGTATGAACTGCCCCACCCTGTACACAATAAGGTACGGATAGTTGCCAACAGCCAGACTGAGGTACAAATGCCTCTGTCATTATGATCAAACACCAGTCAAGAAACTGATAAGACAACATTTATTCACAATCAATAGTGCAAAAGTATTAAAACAACATATAATCATACACATGTTTGCATAACTGATGTGCTAAGTCTAATTCTCACATAGGCTAACAAAAATAGCACAGAAGTGGTGTGGTTAGAAACTAATGTGATTTAGTCTATTAATTCTCAGCACACTTCATTAGTCGACACATTTGTGTTTCCAGTTCAGAGGTCAACTGACAGCAGTTCCTGTTTGAATTTATGATGTGACCTTTGGGCTTTCTTCAGGACACTATGGCTTAACGTTATGTAATATCATTCTATATTCCCATGACAAAGGAGGAATGTCCGATGTCTACGATAACCCCTTCGTTCCTTGGGCTATTTGGCTATGCCTTTGTTTGTTCTCTGATAAATTCTGTAGAGCGGGGCGAGAAAGGGTAACAAGTTCCCTATTACTGATCACGTCGTTGGCAAAACAGTGTACAGCTGACTGCTCTGTACGTGACTGCAGGCTAACGTACAACCAGAGAAGTTGGATGTACATTGGACTGCAGTCACGGACAGAGCAGAGGAGCTATTTTAGAATGACAGGCTGTGCCGCGTGTGAAAATCATTACACTTCCACAACAATTAGACAACTGTGCACTGTTTTGCCAACAATGTGATCAGTAAAAGGGAAGTATGGACAGAACACATCTCCAAATTGACTCGGAATGCAGCTATCGAGAAACCAGTAAAAGTGAACCAAGAAAAGGCTTATGAATTATGTTTTTACAGTGAAGGAACTATTTCGGTTGGGTCAAACACTCGATGTAACAGAACTGTCATAATTTCAGACCTCGAGATAGGAACCGCTGCGCTGATGGATTATTACTGGGTGTGCAGCCTGTAGAGGAGGTCCCAGACATGGCCTGCACCCCTGCCCCCCATTTCGAGGTACCAGGAGCGTACTTGCCAAGGTATGTGACATATGAGGAGCAAATGAACCAACAGAGAGCTGCGCTGGGACTCTGCCCAGTGTACATCAGAAGAGCCGTACCTGTTGATGCCCCCATAACCAGACAGCCATGGGCTGCACAATACCCTCTTAAACAACCATACCAGCAGCTGAGACGAAATGAAGAGTACCTGCAGATGGTCCACGAAGAGACCCAAAAAGCCTTAATGGACGGCCAGTGGAAATGACACAAGGGCCTGGACAGACTCGCAAATGAACAAAAAAACGGCTAACAAGGATAGCACGCCAGTGCGAGCAGCTATGAAAAATAGATGTAATGGACAGAGGAAAAGAGACAATGATGAAACGTAAGGAAACGTTGCTATGAGACAAGATGGAAGTAGCCAACCAGTTAACGCGTGTAAATAGGCTTGGAACGCAAGAAGCTAAGAAAACGATACTGCTTGAAATGCTTAGTAGAATAATAGAACGGCAAACGCCAATCATATATCTACCTCAATAAGGCACGCTATACAAGTGTGACTCCATTTTGTAAAACAGAAGTATGCCCAGGCGGTCAGAGGCCTAACAGGCCAGGTTTCATATCGCAGCCAAAGCCAGGAGAAAAGAGCGGAATCGAAACTCAACAAAGAGCAGCTCATGCCTGGGAATTCGAGTTCAACCCAAGGAAAGGGGGAGAGCGGCAACGCTGGAGAATCGAAACTTCATACCAAGGTCAAGATAACAGGGACCCAGGCAGGAGGCAAGGCTGAAGAAGAATTAAATACACGAAAAGCTGGAAACCAGTCAGTCGCGAAGAGTTACCAACGTCTGATGTCACCCAGATCCAAGGGTGCAATAACTTCTCCAGATAAGAGGCTACAGTTTTGAGGCCATGCCCAGCCAACTAATTGACACATAGCTCAAAAGCACTGATTGATGGAAGGGAGGCAGGGTGAATCTTGGGACACTAGGCACCTGGGTGTCCAGTCTGCATGCTGCTAATTAAAATGGAGATTTATTTCTGGGGGTGTAACCCACCCAATCACAATGGACCATGTAATCCAGGGTCTTATAGATAGTAGAATCAATAGGACGTTGTAGTGGTAGTGACGTCTATCACGCGTGATGTAGAGGGATGGGCACAGACGCCCACCCGATAAGAGTTATCCAATCCGCATGCTCTGTTACCATATACAGATATAGCACCTATACTTAAGTTACCCTTCCTAACCAATTATATTGCATCTCGAATTTGTAGAGTTAGACGTCAGTGATGACGAATTTTATGTATAAATGTTGCAGTTCAACTGAAGTTCGAGGAAGTTGGAGCGCAACAGGTGATCGCAACAATGCTGATTTCCAATTGTTTCCCTGTTTGATGTACTTGTCATTAAACGGACTTCCCTTTGCCAAACTATTGAGTCCTCATTATTGAGTCGTGTTGGAGTAAGTGAATCCTACACCCCCATTCCTCACATGGTACAGCTATCTTGTTTTATAGGTACTAGAGGGTGAGCACTGACCTATGAGCCTGTCAGTGGAAACACCGCCCTCCTGTACACTTAGTAGTGTGAGGATAGTTACGGCCATCGATTTTTAATTAATTATATAATTCTAAGACACCTATAGACCAACGGCGCGAAGTAACTCTAGGCCTTTGCCAATATCATGAGTCCTTTCACCATTCCGGCTGAGTAGACTGAGAAGCTTCCCATGGACAATGATAGTGTAAATACATAAAATCTGCAGTGGGTCTGAAGGAACCAGCCTTTCAAAGCATAACCCTTCTCATTTCCACGGGCAGCCAGTCGAACGAAAAGACAGCAAGAGGCTGAAGAGGAAGGGGCGGTGATCCCGAGGTTCCAGAGAGGAAAAGATGCGAGCGGTGAGTGAAACAATAAACTTGTTACTTTGGCAAATGTCTTGTAGGCATTAGAAGTAAGGGAAAGGTAATGGAGGGTGGCTGAGATAAAAAAGTAGTTTCCAGGGGGGGGGGACACCCGAGAGAAAAACGAGGGATTACCGGGGGGACACCTGAGAGAAAAACAAGGGAATACCGGGGGGACACCCGAGAGAAAACGAAGGATACCAGGAGGGACCCCTGAGATAAAAAAAAGTAAGGATTCGTCTTGTTCCTGTGCTTTAATACAGCGGTCAGAAGAAACCTGAACTCATAGCCCACATAATGGGGGACAATTAGATTACGGTGACGTTTAAAGACAGCATCAAAGGGGTTTGTTTAAACTCCATGGGGGGTATTGATTAGAAGGCAGGTATATGTATGACCAGCTGGTGTCCGTCTAGTCTGTCAAGAGTCTGTCATATGTGTTCTGTTGTATGTTAAATGTAAAAAGAACTGTATCATTGATTGGTTGAAATGAAATTTGGTTTTACACGATTCTGTAATTAAGAGGGAATCGCCAATGAATTGATGGTTTTGAGTTAATTGATAGTATTCATTTTGCCGGGAAAAGAGTGGATTGGAGCTTCTGTATTTGGTGCTCGCTCATAGTATTGGTAGGATAAAACCTGCATAAATATTGGTGGTGACGAAATTGAGAATGGAGGAGGTTACCCCACTTGCGCATCTGTGTAAGAAGTTATCCAAGCATGCACCTAAACTTAAAAAGTACAGCACGGAGTGGGTTAAGGGTACCGCCCACAAGATGTTTATGCCTTGGCCACAAAATGGGTCCCTATCTAAAGCCGTCTTACAACATATGACGACTTACCTACATGCCACATACACAGGCAAAAGATTCGAGAAACGCCTCGCTGTACTAGAACTTTGGAAGATGTTCGAACAGACGAAGGAGGAAGAACTGCCCGCAGACTGGATATTAAATGTATGTACAGAATGGGGTGAGACGCCTACTGCGCCACCAGCCCCGCCTGATCCAGTCATCGAGGGAAGTAAGTCAGAGGGACTGTACCCGCTAAGAGAACTAAAGGAAGCCACGGGGTATAGCAACCCTGCATATGAGTAACCTACGTTAAGTAGTGACAAAATCAAAGAGAGGGAGCAGGAAATTAATCTTACCACGCTGTCCCCAGGTACAAGGAGAGATGCAATGATGAAAGGAAGGACCAGACACAGATTAGTGCACCTCTCGTCAAGGAGGGAGAGGGAACGAAATGGAAAGGAAACAAAGGTAGAACTGATGAGATAACATTTGCAAAAGACGAATGGATGGGAGGACAGATATTGTTGAAACTTCATGGAAAAGGAAGTGATGATGTGAGACCGAGAGAGAAGTCTGATGAGACGCAAAGAAGGCAGAGAGAAAAGGAGAAGGAAATGAGGGACGAAAGGTTAAGAAGGAAGGATAGGCTGAAGCGAGAGCAACTATATCTCGAAGAGCAAGAGAAACAGCTCGATCGCAAACAGAAGGCAACCTATGACCAGTACAAACAGAACAAGCAAAGGTTGGAAGAAGAGCAAAGAGTATGTGAGAAGAGAGAGAAGAGAAGAGAAGATGAGGAGATTAGAAGGGCAAAGGAATGTAGAAACGAAAGGATGAGGGAAGTAGATAAGGCTAGACAAGAAGCGAGGAAGCGCAAGGAAATAGATGAGGAAATAGAACGTAAGCGCAGACAGAGGGCACAAGATCTGGAATATTTGGAGCGGGAAGTTAAAAACCCCAATCCTGTTGTAGAATAGGAAGACGTAGAAGTAGTCTTTCCTGCGAATGACTCGGTGCCAGGTACAAGTGGGACAAATATTGAAGATGACTTTGACACCAGAAGCATCGGGGAAATGATCGATAAAATATACGATGAGATGGGGCTGGAACAAATTTCCCAAGGAGGAAGGGAAGAGCACTCAGTTTATTACACTGAGGATGTCACCCGAAGTAGTGTGAGCAGGGGACTGTCCCTAGACAGGCTGGAGATTGGACAGAATGAAGAAGATGCAAGAAGTTGCGTAAACTAGGAACAATCATAATCTGACTCCGGTGGGGAAACGAAGGACGAGGCACACGAAGAAGGGAGACGGCGCGAAAAGTGGCTCCCAATGGACCAAGGGTACGATGGTCAGACACTAGCGAGCCCGCAGCTAGGACACCGAAGTCTGCCGCGCAGTCCAGCCGACATGAGGGAACTCCCGACGGTCAGAGGGGGGTGTCAGCACCTTCCTATGGAGACAGATTAAGGGAATTGCCAGGTAGACGGCATCACGGGAATGCTACTCCAGCGATAGACAGGAGGACTATGGGGAAGGAGAAGGAAGACTGTGCATTCCAATTCCCGCTGCTAGAAAAGGGGGGGAGCAAGACCACAATATATTCCATGGCCACACATGGATCAAGAGAACCTGAAAAACAAGCTTCCAATGCTGACATCGGGAGCCGGGAAATAGATACATGAGTTAGAGAAAATGACAGGGGGTGTCACCTTAGCTATAGGGGACATTAAGGGCCTCTTGATCACCATACTTGGTGAAAGGGCAGACGATGTATGGAAACAAGCCGGGTACCTTCGGGTAACCATAATTAACACTTCCCATGATGGAGAGCCATTTAATAATTGTAGAGCAGCAGTGTGGAAAGCGCTACAAACGCTATACCCAGACACTTCTGATATGGGAGCTATAATGACTCGGAAAATGAAAGAGTCAGAGGATCTGTTGATTTATATCCAGAATTTTCAAGACGCGTGGGTGCTCGAAACGCATGAGTCTTGGACAAAATCTATCCCTGTATTCTATCACATATTGTATGTTGGTTGCCTGAACCAGTGCAAAAACATCTCAAGAAATTGGTAGAAGTAGAAGCTAAACCTTGGGCCGAAATACAGTTGACAATTGCACACTACTGTAGATTGTTGCAAGAAAAAAACCTAAAAAACGAGGCAACACGTAAGGGTGAGGAGATGAAGCTGGTGCAAAATAAACTCTCAAAGTATGCTCTCGAGGGAGCCATGCTGACAAGCCCAACTGAAACAAGCGCAAAACAAGCAACTAACCCATCACAGAATAACCAGGGTAGCGCAGGATTTTACCTGAGGGGTAGAGGATTCAGAGGAAGAGGATGGCAGAATAATCAGGGAGATTTTCAGAATGATCAAGGTGGCTTTCAGAACGCGCAGATGGGCAGTCCAGCTACGCCAGATGGACAGATGACCCGACCACGACCAGTGTGTTGGCTGTGTGGAATGACAAGGCATGTGGCACGCGTGTGCAGAAGCCAAGGCATGTGGTAAAATGGCCAAGGAATGGGGATAGGCATGGTGAATCAGCCTG